>NC_139044.1:6451884-6538997 GCF_965140915.1 Aythya marila | reverse complement strand
GGGGAGAGGTGCTCCAGGCGCCAGAGCCTGCAGCCTGTGGTGAGGACCACGGTGAAGCAGGCTGTCCCCCTGCAGCCCATGGTGTACCACGGTGGAGCAGGGTTCCACGCTGCAGCCCACGGAGGAGACCCCGGTGGAGCAGGGGCAGAGAGCGACCGAGAAGGAGCGGCGGAGACAAAGCGCTACAGACTGACCGCAGCCCCCATTGCCCCGCTCCCCTGAGCCGCTCGGGGGGAGGAGGTGGGAGAGGGTGCACCGGCGGGGGAAAATCTTACTGTCTCCCTACTCTGAGTCTGCTTTGCCCATCACGATACCTGCTGAGTGATCGCCCCGTCCTTATCTCAGCCCTTGAGCCCTTGGCATCGGATTTTCTCTCCCTTTCCCTTTCAGGAGGGGGAGTGAGAGAGCGGCCGGGCTGGAACTCGGCTGCCCACCCAAGTAAAAGCACCACACAGTAACACCTAAACTAAAGTCCCTTTGCTGCAACAGAAGTCCTTTCTTCCTTGTCCCACATCTATGGCCTGGGGAGAAGTTTGCTCGCTTTTTATTTGCAGCATCCTTCTCCACAGCTCGGTTCTGCCTGCTCTTGACATTAAAGCCTTAGTCCAGTAATCCAATGGTTAATCCTTCCTTAGAGACCATGTTTCCTAGAAGTCTGATCCTAAGAAGGGTCGTTCTTAGCATCGCTTCCTGGGTTCCTTGGGTGCTTTCTGCTTGGTGTGTGTGTTCCTTGAAATACAATCCTCAGAAACGGACACAATCTCAGTGGAAAATTTCACAGTAGACCCCACGCTCTGGATAGAGCAGTCTTCCATCAGCCGCTCCCTCTCACCTTCTTCAATCTGCTGGTGGGAGCACGAGGTGGAGGGTGTCGAAGGCTTTCTGAAGGCGACACGTGGGGGTCTTCCCTGAGCGAGGTGTCCCGCTCTCAGACAAGGAAACGGCTTTGTTGTTTGTTTCTCACCATCGGCACTTTGTTGCAGTTTCAGCTGTGATTGCCTAACTACACATAACCTACTGGATTATTTCTTTGAGTGTTTTTGCAGGAGTGGACATTTAACTCATTAGTTCAAATAGTGAGATCACGTTCATGCCATTCACTTACTTTTCAGCCGAATGCAACCTTTCATAGCATTTGCTAGCGTTGCAAGGGCCCAGCCATGACCGCTCTCCTCTTAAGGCACCCCCAGTGCTAAGGAGACGGGGAAAGACTTTGGGAGTGCATTTTGTGTCTTCCCAGTGGGATGCCGATGCGCTAAACTTCTCTATCACGGAGCGTGATGTGAATCTCCAAACCAAGCAACAACAACACAACAAAATCCAAAGGCTCTTGCTACTGTCTCCCATGATATCCTGCTAACAAAGCTGACAAAGCCTGGGACAGAAGAGCGGACTGTAAGGTGGGTTGAGAACTGGCTGACTGGCCGAGCTCGGAGGGTGGTGATCGGCGGTGCAGAGTCCGGTTGGAGACCTGTGACAAGCTCAGGGGTCGGTGCTGGGTCCCGTCTTGTTCGACAGCTTCATCAACGACTCTGATGAGGGAACAGCGTCCGCCCTCAGCAAGTATATGGTACATATACGCTGTATCAGACGCTGGTGATACAAAGCTGGGAGGAGTGGCCGGCACGCCAGAAGGCTGTGCTGCCATTCAGCGAGACCTGGACAGGCTGGAGAGCTAGCTGGGCAGGAAGAAACCAGAGGAGGTTTAACAAAAGCAAATTGCACCTGGGAAGTGTTATATATGCAGTGGTAATTTGTGTCCAGAAGATGGTTGATATTAATAAAGAAGGGGGAGATGTGGGAGTGTGGCCATGGGGGTCAGCAAACCCCGTGGTTAATGATAACAGTAGACTCTTAACGATGAGGCCATCAGGAATGTAAAAGAGCTTAGAGGGAACAAAGAAGGCTGATTCAGGAGACTCCATGCAGTCTCAGGGTTGCTTGTTCTCCAGCCCTTAAGGCATGGAAGTTTCTGGGTGTTTGCTGCTGTTGTTATTTGCAAAGGTGTTTGACCAAGGAAAAGTTGTTTTTCAAAAGGACTGCTGTGGGGTGAAGGGTATAAGAGGGGAGCCTGTCCTCAAGATTAAAAAAAAAAAAAAAAAAAAAAAAAGGCAACACGATGCGATGAAGTTACGTCACCAATAAAAATGCAGAAAGAAGGAATGAAAAGGAACAGGCTAGCAGAATGCAGACCAGGACGGGAACAGGCACATTGATCGCCTCATGAAGATCGGTTCGGCCAAACTCAGCAAACTGTTCAGAGAAGCTCGTACTGAAAGTCGCTGGAAACGGGCGCACCAGAGCTGGAGAGAAGCTCAAGCTGAGAGAAGCGGAGCCTCACACACAGCTGCCCCTCGCTGGTAAGCAGTTGCGCATTATGGCGAATCATACGTCCTTAGGAACAAAGACTGTCCTGGTAACCTTACGGCTTATTCTCCTTCTTAACAATCAGACGGTTTATGATCCTGAAATACGGCACCAAATTGAGGTCAAGGCGTGGGACTCTGCAACTAAAAACGACAAGGTTGCAGTGGGATTGCTCAGCACCTGGCGAGCAGTCTCTGAGGCCTTAAAGAGCCCTGTGGGACCACAGTCAGACACGTGTGGTTTGCCAGACAGTGAGGGAGCTGCGGGCTCCTTCACTGATCTGACTGCTACGCCATCGGCCCCTCTGTTGCTACAGCCATCGAAGGCCTTTGCTGTTCCGCCCCCTGGTGAACTGGACGTGCCTTTGGACCCAGGCCCTATTGGCCTTGCAAAGGAGATGGATATGCTTTTCTTCGATGCGGGAAGCACGGGAAACATAAGGCCCGAAGACCGAGTTGCTTAACAACTTAAAGCGAGACATATTGCTACCACGACTAGCCCTGGAATTCTCTGGTGTTTGTAATGAAGAAAAGGAATGGAAAACGGAGACTGTTGTTTGTAATCAAGAAAAGGAATGGAAAACGGAGACTGTTACCTCATGGAACTTAAACAATTGTTTGTTACCTTTTCTGATTGTACCTATGTATAGGCGTACTCAAGTTCAGTAAGTTGTGGAACTTAAAAGATTGTTACCTTTCCTGATTGTACGTATGTATAGGCATACTCGGGTTTCGTATGTAAAAGCAATGTTCTGTATATTTAGAATGTTCGATGTTTGTGTGTGCGTGTTGGTGGAGCACAGACTCCCCGCACACCCAGCGCTGTTTACTTGCCTTTTATACCTTTTATAAATATTCCTTTTATAACTATTACTAAATACAGATTGAGTTGAGACTTCACTTATAACAGAAAGAACAACCGCGTGCATCAGCACAGGCTGGGGGATGACCTGCTGGAGAGGAGCTCTGCGGAGAAGGACCTGGGGGTCCTGGGGGATGACAGGTTGGCCATGAGCCAGCAGTGTGCCCTGGTGGCCAAGAAGGCCAACGGGATCCTGGGCTGCATTAAAAGGAGCACGGACAGCAGGTCAAGGGAGGTGATGCTGCCCCTCTACTCTGCCCTGGTCAGGCCTCACCTGGAGTACTGTAGCCAGTTCTGGGCTCCCCGGTACAAAAAAGACAGGGATCTCCTGGAAAGAGTCCAGCGGAGAGCCACAGACAGGATACGGGACCTGGAGCATCTCCCCTAGGAGGAAAGGCTCAGAGACCTGGCTCTGTTCAGCCTGCAGAAAAGAAGACTGAGAAGGGATCTTATCTAGAAACACCTGGGGTGTGGGAGACACAGGGATATGGCCAACCGCTTTTCAGAGGTCTGTGGGGACAGGACAAGGGGCAATGGCCACAAAATGGAGCACAGGAAGTTCCGCACCACTACGCGAAAGAACTTCTTCACGGTGAGGGTGACGCAGCACAGGGACAGGCTGCCCAGGGAGGCTGTGGAGTCTCCTTCTCTGGAGATATTCAAGGCCCGTCTGGACGCCCACCTGGGCAGCCTGCTATAAGGAACCTGCTTTGGCAGGGGGGTTGGACCCGATGATCTCTGGAGGTCCCTTCCAACCCCTACAAGTCTGGGAAACGAGCCCCACAACGCCTAGCTTTCTCTATCTTCTGTTTAACCTATTGGAGTAACGGCTCCATTAATACAATGTTTCCACAGGCTTCTCACACTTGGATTACCCCTAACAATTGAAAACAGGAAGATGCAGTCTTTCTAGACCTGGCTTGCATCGATAAGAACCCCTGCTTTTGAAGACGACATCGAACGGCGAGTTGCGTAGCGGGGCCTTGGTCCTTCCACAGTCCACAGACTCAAAAGTTTGCAGAGCGGAAGCTTTGCAGAGCTGCACGAACACTGAAGATCCAGTTCTGCAAGAAGCTGATGCCAAAACTACATGGCACTGGGCAGTTTGGGTGAGGAAGAAAGAGACTGGCATTCTCACGGTGCATGGTTTAACCGAGTTTAGTCCTGTGGGCTGTGTCAACAGAACTGGCTTTGGTTTGTACCCTTGCAGGACACTGAGGACCCAATTTCAGGTCTGTGGGCAGCACGGCTAAGCGGGCAGTGTACTCTGTGTCACCGGGGACAGAGGAGGGATCGACTGATGGGCAATGTCAGTGTGCCCTGCACAATGCTGCCGCCACCTTGCTGGAGCAGTTGGTGTGCTCCTAGCGCCAAAACGTGCCTCTTGGAGGGCCGGGGGCAAGGCGAGGCAGAGCTCCAAGAGGAGGTGGTGTCAGGAAAGCCTCATGGCTCCTGCCAGGCACTGCGCCAGGCCTCAGCCCTGGGAGGCCAGCCCCGCCCTGCGGCCTCCTGGCGCCCATCGGCTGCCACAGCTCCATGCTGCCTAGCAACAAGCGCCAGCGGCCTCGCTACTGGCTGCGCCCAGAGGCGCCAAGGCAGGCGGCCAATGGGGCGGCGCCTGGCCGTCATGGAGCAGAGATGTCACAGGGCAGGGTGGCTGACATAGTGCTGGGTGTGCTGGGGCTGCGGCACTCCGGCGATGGTGGCGCACAGGCGAGGCGCGGCCTTTGCGCTGCTCGTGGCCCCTGAGGAGTGCTGCTGTGTGCAGCTCTCGGTGTTGTCTTCACTGGGTGACCCTGCAGGAGGGTGTCGTCGTGCACCTTTCGGTGTTCTTATTGCGGCAGCCCTGAGGAGATCTGCACCATCCAGCCTTTGGTGTTCTTCGCCATGTTTTCCCTGAGGAGAGCTTCAACAATCAGCTTTTTGTATTTTCTTCACTGTGGCGCTTGAGGAGTAATTCTTCGTGGAGCTTTTTGGGGTTTCTTCACCTTGTGGTCCCTGAGGAGTTCTTCATCGTTCAGCTTTTCGGGATCTCTTCACCACGTTTCCTCTAAGGAGAGCTTCATCGTCCAGCTTTTGGTGTTTCTCCACTGCAGCCTCTGAGGAGTGTCTTCCTGAGCAGCTTTTGCTATTTTCTTCACTACATCGCTGAGGAGCTCTTCATCGTGCAGCTTTTGGGGGTTTTCCCCACACCACGTTTCCCCAGAGGAGTGCTTCAACAATCAGCTTTTTGCATTTTCTTCACTGTGGCGCTTGAGGAGTAATTCTTCGTGGAGCTTTTTGGGGTTTCTTCACCTTGTGGTCCCTGAGGAGTTCTTCATCGCGCAGCTTTTGGGCTTCTCTTCACTTTGCGACTCCGGAGGAATGCGTCATCGTGCAGCTTGTGGTCTTTTCTTCACTACGGCCCTGAGGAGTTCATCGTGCAGCTTGTGGTTTTTTGTTCTACTCGGCCTTGAGGAGCTCTGCACCATCCAGCCTTTGGGGTTCTTCGCCGTGTTTTCCCTGAGGAGAGCTTCATCCTGCCAATTATGGTGTTGTTTTCCCCTTCCAGCCCCTGAGAAGTGCTTCATCTTCTAACAATTGGTGTTTCTTTTTTTCATTCTAGGCCCTGAGGAGTGCTTCTGCCTGCAGCTTTTGGCGTATTCTTCATTGCGGCCCACGAGGAGTTCTTCATCGTTCAGCTTTTCGGGATCTCTTCACCACGTTTCCACTTTAGGAAAGCTTCATCGTCCATCTTTTGGTGTTTCTCCACTGTAGCCTCTGAGGAGTGCCTTCTTGAGCAGTTTTTGGTGTGTTCTTCGCTACGGCCCTGAGGAGCTCTTCATCGTGCAGCTTTTCTGGTTCTCTTCACTTTGGCCCTTGAGGATTGCTTTGTCGAGCAGCATTTGGTGTTTTCGTCACTGCGGCCCTGAGGAGTTCTGCACTATCCAGCCTTTGGGGTTCTTCACCGCGTTTTCCCTGAGGAGTTCTTCATCATGCCAATGTTGGTGTTGTTTTCACCTTCCAGCCCCTGAGACGTGCTTCGTCTTCTAACATTTGGTGGTTTTTTTCCATTCTAGGCCCTGAGGAGTTTTTCATCGTGCGGCTTTGGGTGCTTTCTTCACTACGGCCCTTGAGGAGTTCTTCATCGTGCAGCTTTTGGTGTTTTCTACAGTGAGGCGCTTTTTGGCATCTCCCATGTCTGCAGCCAGACCGACAGCTCCGTGCCTGACGTATGAAGAAGCACATTCTTCTGTTTGTTTTCAATCTGCCAACCGATCATTTCCTGTAGAGCTGTCTTTTTTGTACTGGGAGGTGCCATGTTCTGTCATGCTGCTATAAATCTCTTTCAAACCATTTCCGAGTTCTCTTGCCTCATGTACTGGGTTTACGTGGCAAGGTTTTGGGAGCGGGGGGGCCATCAGGGTGGGTTCTGTGAGAAGAATCCAGAAACTGCGCCGTGGTAGAGAAGGGCCCGCTGCTGGCCACAGCCAGCCCAAGAAGCGCTGTTGTTTGCGCGCGCCTCTGAGAGGCCAGATTTAAGAAAGGTTAAAAAGATAAATAAAAAATTGCTGCGGAAGAGCAGCTGGGAGAGAGGGAGGAATGAGAAACAGCCTTGCAGACGCCAAGGTCAGTGAAGAGGGAGGGGGAGAGGTGCTCCAGGCGCCAGAGCCTGCAGCCTGTGGTGAGGACCACGGTGAAGCAGGCTGTCCCCCTGCAGCCCATGGTGTACCACGGTGGAGCAGGGTTCCACGCTGCAGCCCACGGAGGAGACCCCGGTGGAGCAGGGGCAGAGAGCGACCGAGAAGGAGCGGCGGAGACAAAGCGCTACAGACTGACCGCAGCCCCCATTGCCCCGCTCCCCTGAGCCGCTCGGGGGGAGGAGGTGGGAGAGGGTGCACCGGCGGGGGAAAATCTTACTGTCTCCCTACTCTGAGTCTGCTTTGCCCATCACGATACCTGCTGAGTGATCGCCCCGTCCTTATCTCAGCCCTTGAGCCCTTGGCATCGGATTTTCTCTCCCTTTCCCTTTCAGGAGGGGGAGTGAGAGAGCGGCCGGGCTGGAACTCGGCTGCCCACCCAAGTAAAAGCACCACACAGTAACACCTAAACTAAAGTCCCTTTGCTGCAACAGAAGTCCTTTCTTCCTTGTCCCACATCTATGGCCTGGGGAGAAGTTTGCTCGCTTTTTATTTGCAGCATCCTTCTCCACAGCTCGGTTCTGCCTGCTCTTGACATTAAAGCCTTAGTCCAGTAATCCAATGGTTAATCCTTCCTTAGAGACCATGTTTCCTAGAAGTCTGATCCTAAGAAGGGTCGTTCTTAGCATCGCTTCCTGGGTTCCTTGGGTGCTTTCTGCTTGGTGTGTGTGTTCCTTGAAATACAATCCTCAGAAACGGACACAATCTCAGTGGAAAATTTCACAGTAGACCCCACGCTCTGGATAGAGCAGTCTTCCATCAGCCGCTCCCTCTCACCTTCTTCAATCTGCTGGTGGGAGCACGAGGTGGAGGGTGTCGAAGGCTTTCTGAAGGCGACACGTGGGGGTCTTCCCTGAGCGAGGTGTCCCGCTCTCAGACAAGGAAACGGCTTTGTTGTTTGTTTCTCACCATCGGCACTTTGTTGCAGTTTCAGCTGTGATTGCCTAACTACACATAACCTACTGGATTATTTCTTTGAGTGTTTTTGCAGGAGTGGACATTTAACTCATTAGTTCAAATAGTGAGATCACGTTCATGCCATTCACTTACTTTTCAGCCGAATGCAACCTTTCATAGCATTTGCTAGCGTTGCAAGGGCCCAGCCATGACCGCTCTCCTCTTAAGGCACCCCCAGTGCTAAGGAGACGGGGAAAGACTTTGGGAGTGCATTTTGTGTCTTCCCAGTGGGATGCCGATGCGCTAAACTTCTCTATCACGGAGCGTGATGTGAATCTCCAAACCAAGCAACAACAACACAACAAAATCCAAAGGCTCTTGCTACTGTCTCCCATGATATCCTGCTAACAAAGCTGACAAAGCCTGGGACAGAAGAGCGGACTGTAAGGTGGGTTGAGAACTGGCTGACTGGCCGAGCTCGGAGGGTGGTGATCGGCGGTGCAGAGTCCGGTTGGAGACCTGTGACAAGCTCAGGGGTCGGTGCTGGGTCCCGTCTTGTTCGACAGCTTCATCAACGACTCTGATGAGGGAACAGCGTCCGCCCTCAGCAAGTATATGGTACATATACGCTGTATCAGACGCTGGTGATACAAAGCTGGGAGGAGTGGCCGGCACGCCAGAAGGCTGTGCTGCCATTCAGCGAGACCTGGACAGGCTGGAGAGCTAGCTGGGCAGGAAGAAACCAGAGGAGGTTTAACAAAAGCAAATTGCACCTGGGAAGTGTTATATATGCAGTGGTAATTTGTGTCCAGAAGATGGTTGATATTAATAAAGAAGGGGGAGATGTGGGAGTGTGGCCATGGGGGTCAGCAAACCCCGTGGTTAATGATAACAGTAGACTCTTAACGATGAGGCCATCAGGAATGTAAAAGAGCTTAGAGGGAACAAAGAAGGCTGATTCAGGAGACTCCATGCAGTCTCAGGGTTGCTTGTTCTCCAGCCCTTAAGGCATGGAAGTTTCTGGGTGTTTGCTGCTGTTGTTATTTGCAAAGGTGTTTGACCAAGGAAAAGTTGTTTTTCAAAAGGACTGCTGTGGGGTGAAGGGTATAAGAGGGGAGCCTGTCCTCAAGATTAAAAAAAAAAAAAAAAAAAAAAAAAGGCAACACGATGCGATGAAGTTACGTCACCAATAAAAATGCAGAAAGAAGGAATGAAAAGGAACAGGCTAGCAGAATGCAGACCAGGACGGGAACAGGCACATTGATCGCCTCATGAAGATCGGTTCGGCCAAACTCAGCAAACTGTTCAGAGAAGCTCGTACTGAAAGTCGCTGGAAACGGGCGCACCAGAGCTGGAGAGAAGCTCAAGCTGAGAGAAGCGGAGCCTCACACACAGCTGCCCCTCGCTGGTAAGCAGTTGCGCATTATGGCGAATCATACGTCCTTAGGAACAAAGACTGTCCTGGTAACCTTACGGCTTATTCTCCTTCTTAACAATCAGACGGTTTATGATCCTGAAATACGGCACCAAATTGAGGTCAAGGCGTGGGACTCTGCAACTAAAAACGACAAGGTTGCAGTGGGATTGCTCAGCACCTGGCGAGCAGTCTCTGAGGCCTTAAAGAGCCCTGTGGGACCACAGTCAGACACGTGTGGTTTGCCAGACAGTGAGGGAGCTGCGGGCTCCTTCACTGATCTGACTGCTACGCCATCGGCCCCTCTGTTGCTACAGCCATCGAAGGCCTTTGCTGTTCCGCCCCCTGGTGAACTGGACGTGCCTTTGGACCCAGGCCCTATTGGCCTTGCAAAGGAGATGGATATGCTTTTCTTCGATGCGGGAAGCACGGGAAACATAAGGCCCGAAGACCGAGTTGCTTAACAACTTAAAGCGAGACATATTGCTACCACGACTAGCCCTGGAATTCTCTGGTGTTTGTAATGAAGAAAAGGAATGGAAAACGGAGACTGTTGTTTGTAATCAAGAAAAGGAATGGAAAACGGAGACTGTTACCTCATGGAACTTAAACAATTGTTTGTTACCTTTTCTGATTGTACCTATGTATAGGCGTACTCAAGTTCAGTAAGTTGTGGAACTTAAAAGATTGTTACCTTTCCTGATTGTACGTATGTATAGGCATACTCGGGTTTCGTATGTAAAAGCAATGTTCTGTATATTTAGAATGTTCGATGTTTGTGTGTGCGTGTTGGTGGAGCACAGACTCCCCGCACACCCAGCGCTGTTTACTTGCCTTTTATACCTTTTATAAATATTCCTTTTATAACTATTACTAAATACAGATTGAGTTGAGACTTCACTTATAACAGAAAGAACAACCGCGTGCATCAGCACAGGCTGGGGGATGACCTGCTGGAGAGGAGCTCTGCGGAGAAGGACCTGGGGGTCCTGGGGGATGACAGGTTGGCCATGAGCCAGCAGTGTGCCCTGGTGGCCAAGAAGGCCAACGGGATCCTGGGCTGCATTAAAAGGAGCACGGACAGCAGGTCAAGGGAGGTGATGCTGCCCCTCTACTCTGCCCTGGTCAGGCCTCACCTGGAGTACTGTAGCCAGTTCTGGGCTCCCCGGTACAAAAAAGACAGGGATCTCCTGGAAAGAGTCCAGCGGAGAGCCACAGACAGGATACGGGACCTGGAGCATCTCCCCTAGGAGGAAAGGCTCAGAGACCTGGCTCTGTTCAGCCTGCAGAAAAGAAGACTGAGAAGGGATCTTATCTAGAAACACCTGGGGTGTGGGAGACACAGGGATATGGCCAACCGCTTTTCAGAGGTCTGTGGGGACAGGACAAGGGGCAATGGCCACAAAATGGAGCACAGGAAGTTCCGCACCACTACGCGAAAGAACTTCTTCACGGTGAGGGTGACGCAGCACAGGGACAGGCTGCCCAGGGAGGCTGTGGAGTCTCCTTCTCTGGAGATATTCAAGGCCCGTCTGGACGCCCACCTGGGCAGCCTGCTATAAGGAACCTGCTTTGGCAGGGGGGTTGGACCCGATGATCTCTGGAGGTCCCTTCCAACCCCTACAAGTCTGGGAAACGAGCCCCACAACGCCTAGCTTTCTCTATCTTCTGTTTAACCTATTGGAGTAACGGCTCCATTAATACAATGTTTCCACAGGCTTCTCACACTTGGATTACCCCTAACAATTGAAAACAGGAAGATGCAGTCTTTCTAGACCTGGCTTGCATCGATAAGAACCCCTGCTTTTGAAGACGACATCGAACGGCGAGTTGCGTAGCGGGGCCTTGGTCCTTCCACAGTCCACAGACTCAAAAGTTTGCAGAGCGGAAGCTTTGCAGAGCTGCACGAACACTGAAGATCCAGTTCTGCAAGAAGCTGATGCCAAAACTACATGGCACTGGGCAGTTTGGGTGAGGAAGAAAGAGACTGGCATTCTCACGGTGCATGGTTTAACCGAGTTTAGTCCTGTGGGCTGTGTCAACAGAACTGGCTTTGGTTTGTACCCTTGCAGGACACTGAGGACCCAATTTCAGGTCTGTGGGCAGCACGGCTAAGCGGGCAGTGTACTCTGTGTCACCGGGGACAGAGGAGGGATCGACTGATGGGCAATGTCAGTGTGCCCTGCACAATGCTGCCGCCACCTTGCTGGAGCAGTTGGTGTGCTCCTAGCGCCAAAACGTGCCTCTTGGAGGGCCCGGGGCAAGGCGAGGCAGAGCTCCAAGAGGAGGTGGTGTCAGGAAAGCCTCATGGCTCCTGCCAGGCACTGCGCCAGGCCTCAGCCCTGGGAGGCCAGCCCCGCCCTGCGGCCTCCTGGCGCCCATCGGCTGCCACAGCTCCATGCTGCCTAGCAACAAGCGCCAGCGGCCTCGCTACTGGCTGCGCCCAGAGGCGCCAAGGCAGGCGGCCAATGGGGCGGCGCCTGGCCGTCATGGAGCAGAGATGTCACAGGGCAGGGTGGCTGACATAGTGCTGGGTGTGCTGGGGCTGCGGCACTCCGGCGATGGTGGCGCACAGGCGAGGCGCGGCCTTTGCGCTGCTCGTGGCCCCTGAGGAGTGCTGCTGTGTGCAGCTCTCGGTGTTGTCTTCACTGGGTGACCCTGCAGGAGGGTGTCGTCGTGCACCTTTCGGTGTTCTTATTGCGGCAGCCCTGAGGAGATCTGCACCATCCAGCCTTTGGTGTTCTTCGCCATGTTTTCCCTGAGGAGAGCTTCAACAATCAGCTTTTTGTATTTTCTTCACTGTGGCGCTTGAGGAGTAATTCTTCGTGGAGCTTTTTGGGGTTTCTTCACCTTGTGGTCCCTGAGGAGTTCTTCATCGTTCAGCTTTTCGGGATCTCTTCACCACGTTTCCTCTAAGGAGAGCTTCATCGTCCAGCTTTTGGTGTTTCTCCACTGCAGCCTCTGAGGAGTGTCTTCCTGAGCAGCTTTTGCTATTTTCTTCACTACATCGCTGAGGAGCTCTTCATCGTGCAGCTTTTGGGGGTTTTCCCCACACCACGTTTCCCCAGAGGAGTGCTTCAACAATCAGCTTTTTGCATTTTCTTCACTGTGGCGCTTGAGGAGTAATTCTTCGTGGAGCTTTTTGGGGTTTCTTCACCTTGTGGTCCCTGAGGAGTTCTTCATCGCGCAGCTTTTGGGCTTCTCTTCACTTTGCGACTCCGGAGGAATGCGTCATCGTGCAGCTTGTGGTCTTTTCTTCACTACGGCCCTGAGGAGTTCATCGTGCAGCTTGTGGTTTTTTGTTCTACTCGGCCTTGAGGAGCTCTGCACCATCCAGCCTTTGGGGTTCTTCGCCGTGTTTTCCCTGAGGAGAGCTTCATCCTGCCAATTATGGTGTTGTTTTCCCCTTCCAGCCCCTGAGAAGTGCTTCATCTTCTAACAATTGGTGTTTCTTTTTTTCATTCTAGGCCCTGAGGAGTGCTTCTGCCTGCAGCTTTTGGCGTATTCTTCATTGCGGCCCACGAGGAGTTCTTCATCGTTCAGCTTTTCGGGATCTCTTCACCACGTTTCCACTTTAGGAAAGCTTCATCGTCCAGCTTTTGGTGTTTCTCCACTGTAGCCTCTGAGGAGTGCCTTCTTGAGCAGTTTTTGGTGTGTTCTTCGCTACGGCCCTGAGGAGCTCTTCATCGTGCAGCTTTTCTGGTTCTCTTCACTTTGGCCCTTGAGGATTGCTTTGTCGAGCAGCATTTGGTGTTTTCGTCACTGCGGCCCTGAGGAGTTCTGCACTATCCAGCCTTTGGGGTTCTTCACCGCGTTTTCCCTGAGGAGTTCTTCATCATGCCAATGTTGGTGTTGTTTTCACCTTCCAGCCCCTGAGACGTGCTTCGTCTTCTAACATTTGGTGGTTTTTTTCCATTCTAGGCCCTGAGGAGTTTTTCATCGTGCGGCTTTGGGTGCTTTCTTCACTACGGCCCTTGAGGAGTTCTTCATCGTGCAGCTTTTGGTGTTTTCTACAGTGAGGCGCTTTTTGGCATCTCCCATGTCTGCAGCCAGACCGACAGCTCCGTGCCTGACGTATGAAGAAGCACATTCTTCTGTTTGTTTTCAATCTGCCAACCGATCATTTCCTGTAGAGCTGTCTTTTTTGTACTGGGAGGTGCCATGTTCTGTCATGCTGCTATAAATCTCTTTCAAACCATTTCCGAGTTCTCTTGCCTCATGTACTGGGTTTACGTGGCAAGGTTTTGGGAGCGGGGGGGCCATCAGGGTGGGTTCTGTGAGAAGAATCCAGAAACTGCGCCGTGGTAGAGAAGGGCCCGCTGCTGGCCACAGCCAGCCCAAGAAGCGCTGTTGTTTGCGCGCGCCTCTGAGAGGCCAGATTTAAGAAAGGTTAAAAAGATAAATAAAAAATTGCTGCGGAAGAGCAGCTGGGAGAGAGGGAGGAATGAGAAACAGCCTTGCAGACGCCAAGGTCAGTGAAGAGGGAGGGGGAGAGGTGCTCCAGGCGCCAGAGCCTGCAGCCTGTGGTGAGGACCACGGTGAAGCAGGCTGTCCCCCTGCAGCCCATGGTGTACCACGGTGGAGCAGGGTTCCACGCTGCAGCCCACGGAGGAGACCCCGGTGGAGCAGGGGCAGAGAGCGACCGAGAAGGAGCGGCGGAGACAAAGCGCTACAGACTGACCGCAGCCCCCATTGCCCCGCTCCCCTGAGCCGCTCGGGGGGAGGAGGTGGGAGAGGGTGCACCGGCGGGGGAAAATCTTACTGTCTCCCTACTCTGAGTCTGCTTTGCCCATCACGATACCTGCTGAGTGATCGCCCCGTCCTTATCTCAGCCCTTGAGCCCTTGGCATCGGATTTTCTCTCCCTTTCCCTTTCAGGAGGGGGAGTGAGAGAGCGGCCGGGCTGGAACTCGGCTGCCCACCCAAGTAAAAGCACCACACAGTAACACCTAAACTAAAGTCCCTTTGCTGCAACAGAAGTCCTTTCTTCCTTGTCCCACATCTATGGCCTGGGGAGAAGTTTGCTCGCTTTTTATTTGCAGCATCCTTCTCCACAGCTCGGTTCTGCCTGCTCTTGACATTAAAGCCTTAGTCCAGTAATCCAATGGTTAATCCTTCCTTAGAGACCATGTTTCCTAGAAGTCTGATCCTAAGAAGGGTCGTTCTTAGCATCGCTTCCTGGGTTCCTTGGGTGCTTTCTGCTTGGTGTGTGTGTTCCTTGAAATACAATCCTCAGAAACGGACACAATCTCAGTGGAAAATTTCACAGTAGACCCCACGCTCTGGATAGAGCAGTCTTCCATCAGCCGCTCCCTCTCACCTTCTTCAATCTGCTGGTGGGAGCACGAGGTGGAGGGTGTCGAAGGCTTTCTGAAGGCGACACGTGGGGGTCTTCCCTGAGCGAGGTGTCCCGCTCTCAGACAAGGAAACGGCTTTGTTGTTTGTTTCTCACCATCGGCACTTTGTTGCAGTTTCAGCTGTGATTGCCTAACTACACATAACCTACTGGATTATTTCTTTGAGTGTTTTTGCAGGAGTGGACATTTAACTCATTAGTTCAAATAGTGAGATCACGTTCATGCCATTCACTTACTTTTCAGCCGAATGCAACCTTTCATAGCATTTGCTAGCGTTGCAAGGGCCCAGCCATGACCGCTCTCCTCTTAAGGCACCCCCAGTGCTAAGGAGACGGGGAAAGACTTTGGGAGTGCATTTTGTGTCTTCCCAGTGGGATGCCGATGCGCTAAACTTCTCTATCACGGAGCGTGATGTGAATCTCCAAACCAAGCAACAACAACACAACAAAATCCAAAGGCTCTTGCTACTGTCTCCCATGATATCCTGCTAACAAAGCTGACAAAGCCTGGGACAGAAGAGCGGACTGTAAGGTGGGTTGAGAACTGGCTGACTGGCCGAGCTCGGAGGGTGGTGATCGGCGGTGCAGAGTCCGGTTGGAGACCTGTGACAAGCTCAGGGGTCGGTGCTGGGTCCCGTCTTGTTCGACAGCTTCATCAACGACTCTGATGAGGGAACAGCGTCCGCCCTCAGCAAGTATATGGTACATATACGCTGTATCAGACGCTGGTGATACAAAGCTGGGAGGAGTGGCCGGCACGCCAGAAGGCTGTGCTGCCATTCAGCGAGACCTGGACAGGCTGGAGAGCTAGCTGGGCAGGAAGAAACCAGAGGAGGTTTAACAAAAGCAAATTGCACCTGGGAAGTGTTATATATGCAGTGGTAATTTGTGTCCAGAAGATGGTTGATATTAATAAAGAAGGGGGAGATGTGGGAGTGTGGCCATGGGGGTCAGCAAACCCCGTGGTTAATGATAACAGTAGACTCTTAACGATGAGGCCATCAGGAATGTAAAAGAGCTTAGAGGGAACAAAGAAGGCTGATTCAGGAGACTCCATGCAGTCTCAGGGTTGCTTGTTCTCCAGCCCTTAAGGCATGGAAGTTTCTGGGTGTTTGCTGCTGTTGTTATTTGCAAAGGTGTTTGACCAAGGAAAAGTTGTTTTTCAAAAGGACTGCTGTGGGGTGAAGGGTATAAGAGGGGAGCCTGTCCTCAAGATTAAAAAAAAAAAAAAAAAAAAAAAGGCAACACGATGCGATGAAGTTACGTCACCAATAAAAATGCAGAAAGAAGGAATGAAAAGGAACAGGCTAGCAGAATGCAGACCAGGACGGGAACAGGCACATTGATCGCCTCATGAAGATCGGTTCGGCCAAACTCAGCAAACTGTTCAGAGAAGCTCGTACTGAAAGTCGCTGGAAACGGGCGCACCAGAGCTGGAGAGAAGCTCAAGCTGAGAGAAGCGGAGCCTCACACACAGCTGCCCCTCGCTGGTAAGCAGTTGCGCATTATGGCGAATCATACGTCCTTAGGAACAAAGACTGTCCTGGTAACCTTACGGCTTATTCTCCTTCTTAACAATCAGACGGTTTATGATCCTGAAATACGGCACCAAATTGAGGTCAAGGCGTGGGACTCTGCAACTAAAAACGACAAGGTTGCAGTGGGATTGCTCAGCACCTGGCGAGCAGTCTCTGAGGCCTTAAAGAGCCCTGTGGGACCACAGTCAGACACGTGTGGTTTGCCAGACAGTGAGGGAGCTGCGGGCTCCTTCACTGATCTGACTGCTACGCCATCGGCCCCTCTGTTGCTACAGCCATCGAAGGCCTTTGCTGTTCCGCCCCCTGGTGAACTGGACGTGCCTTTGGACCCAGGCCCTATTGGCCTTGCAAAGGAGATGGATATGCTTTTCTTCGATGCGGGAAGCACGGGAAACATAAGGCCCGAAGACCGAGTTGCTTAACAACTTAAAGCGAGACATATTGCTACCACGACTAGCCCTGGAATTCTCTGGTGTTTGTAATGAAGAAAAGGAATGGAAAACGGAGACTGTTGTTTGTAATCAAGAAAAGGAATGGAAAACGGAGACTGTTACCTCATGGAACTTAAACAATTGTTTGTTACCTTTTCTGATTGTACCTATGTATAGGCGTACTCAAGTTCAGTAAGTTGTGGAACTTAAAAGATTGTTACCTTTCCTGATTGTACGTATGTATAGGCATACTCGGGTTTCGTATGTAAAAGCAATGTTCTGTATATTTAGAATGTTCGATGTTTGTGTGTGCGTGTTGGTGGAGCACAGACTCCCCGCACACCCAGCGCTGTTTACTTGCCTTTTATACCTTTTATAAATATTCCTTTTATAACTATTACTAAATACAGATTGAGTTGAGACTTCACTTATAACAGAAGGAACAACCGCATGCATCAGCACAGGCTGGGGGATGACCTGCTGGAGAGGAGCTCTGCGGAGAAGGACCTGGGGGTCCTGGGGGATGACAGGTTGGCCATGAGCCAGCAGTGTGCCCTGGTGGCCAAGAAGGCCAACGGGATCCTGGGCTGCATTAAAAGGAGCACGGACAGCAGGTCAAGGGAGGTGATGCTGCCCCTCTACTCTGCCCTGGTCAGGCCTCACCTGGAGTACTGTAGCCAGTTCTGGGCTCCCCGGTACAAAAAAGACAGGGATCTCCTGGAAAGAGTCCAGCGGAGAGCCACAGACAGGATACGGGACCTGGAGCATCTCCCCTAGGAGGAAAGGCTCAGAGACCTGGCTCTGTTCAGCCTGCAGAAAAGAAGACTGAGAAGGGATCTTATCTAGAAACACCTGGGGTGTGGGAGACACAGGGATATGGCCAACCGCTTTTCAGAGGTCTGTGGGGACAGGACAAGGGGCAATGGCCACAAAATGGAGCACAGGAAGTTCCGCACCACTACGCGAAAGAACTTCTTCACGGTGAGGGTGACGCAGCACAGGGACAGGCTGCCCAGGGAGGCTGTGGAGTCTCCTTCTCTGGAGATATTCAAGGCCCGTCTGGACGCCCACCTGGGCAGCCTGCTATAAGGAACCTGCTTTGGCAGGGGGGTTGGACCCGATGATCTCTGGAGGTCCCTTCCAACCCCTACAAGTCTGGGAAACGAGCCCCACAACGCCTAGCTTTCTCTATCTTCTGTTTAACCTATTGGAGTAACGGCTCCATTAATACAATGTTTCCACAGGCTTCTCACACTTGGATTACCCCTAACAATTGAAAACAGGAAGATGCAGTCTTTCTAGACCTGGCTTGCATCGATAAGAACCCCTGCTTTTGAAGACGACATCGAACGGCGAGTTGCGTAGCGGGGCCTTGGTCCTTCCACAGTCCACAGACTCAAAAGTTTGCAGAGCGGAAGCTTTGCAGAGCTGCACGAACACTGAAGATCCAGTTCTGCAAGAAGCTGATGCCAAAACTACATGGCACTGGGCAGTTTGGGTGAGGAAGAAAGAGACTGGCATTCTCACGGTGCATGGTTTAACCGAGTTTAGTCCTGTGGGCTGTGTCAACAGAACTGGCTTTGGTTTGTACCCTTGCAGGACACTGAGGACCCAATTTCAGGTCTGTGGGCAGCACGGCTAAGCGGGCAGTGTACTCTGTGTCACCGGGGACAGAGGAGGGATCGACTGATGGGCAATGTCAGTGTGCCCTGCACAATGCTGCCGCCACCTTGCTGGAGCAGTTGGTGTGCTCCTAGCGCCAAAACGTGCCTCTTGGAGGGCCCGGGGCAAGGCGAGGCAGAGCTCCAAGAGGAGGTGGTGTCAGGAAAGCCTCATGGCTCCTGCCAGGCACTGCGCCAGGCCTCAGCCCTGGGAGGCCAGCCCCGCCCTGCGGCCTCCTGGCGCCCATCGGCTGCCACAGCTCCATGCTGCCTAGCAACAAGCGCCAGCGGCCTCGCTACTGGCTGCGCCCAGAGGCGCCAAGGCAGGCGGCCAATGGGGCGGCGCCTGGCCGTCATGGAGCAGAGATGTCACAGGGCAGGGTGGCTGACATAGTGCTGGGTGTGCTGGGGCTGCGGCACTCCGGCGATGGTGGCGCACAGGCGAGGCGCGGCCTTTGCGCTGCTCGTGGCCCCTGAGGAGTGCTGCTGTGTGCAGCTCTCGGTGTTGTCTTCACTGGGTGACCCTGCAGGAGGGTGTCGTCGTGCACCTTTCGGTGTTCTTATTGCGGCAGCCCTGAGGAGATCTGCACCATCCAGCCTTTGGTGTTCTTCGCCATGTTTTCCCTGAGGAGAGCTTCAACAATCAGCTTTTTGTATTTTCTTCACTGTGGCGCTTGAGGAGTAATTCTTCGTGGAGCTTTTTGGGGTTTCTTCACCTTGTGGTCCCTGAGGAGTTCTTCATCGTTCAGCTTTTCGGGATCTCTTCACCACGTTTCCTCTAAGGAGAGCTTCATCGTCCAGCTTTTGGTGTTTCTCCACTGCAGCCTCTGAGGAGTGTCTTCCTGAGCAGCTTTTGCTATTTTCTTCACTACATCGCTGAGGAGCTCTTCATCGTGCAGCTTTTGGGGGTTTTCCCCACACCACGTTTCCCCAGAGGAGTGCTTCATCAATCAGCTTTTTGCATTTTCTTCACTGTGGCGCTTGAGGAGTAATTCTTCGTGGAGCTTTTTGGGGTTTCTTCACCTTGTGGTCCCTGAGGAGTTCTTCATCGCGCAGCTTTTGGGCTTCTCTTCACTTTGCGACTCCGGAGGAATGCGTCATCGTGCAGCTTGTGGTCTTTTCTTCACTACGGCCCTGAGGAGTTCATCGTGCAGCTTGTGGTTTTTTGTTCTACTCGGCCTTGAGGAGCTCTGCACCATCCAGCCTTTGGGGTTCTTCGCCGTGTTTTCCCTGAGGAGAGCTTCATCCTGCCAATTATGGTGTTGTTTTCCCCTTCCAGCCCCTGAGAAGTGCTTCATCTTCTAACAATTGGTGTTTCTTTTTTTCATTCTAGGCCCTGAGGAGTGCTTCTGCCTGCAGCTTTTGGCGTATTCTTCATTGCGGCCCACGAGGAGTTCTTCATCGTTCAGCTTTTCGGGATCTCTTCACCACGTTTCCACTTTAGGAAAGCTTCATCGTCCAGCTTTTGGTGTTTCTCCACTGTAGCCTCTGAGGAGTGCCTTCTTGAGCAGTTTTTGGTGTGTTCTTCGCTACGGCCCTGAGGAGCTCTTCATCGTGCAGCTTTTCTGGTTCTCTTCACTTTGGCCCTTGAGGATTGCTTTGTCGAGCAGCATTTGGTGTTTTCGTCACTGCGGCCCTGAGGAGTTCTGCACTATCCAGCCTTTGGGGTTCTTCACCGCGTTTTCCCTGAGGAGTTCTTCATCATGCCAATGTTGGTGTTGTTTTCACCTTCCAGCCCCTGAGACGTGCTTCGTCTTCTAACATTTGGTGGTTTTTTTCCATTCTAGGCCCTGAGGAGTTTTTCATCGTGCGGCTTTGGGTGCTTTCTTCACTACGGCCCTTGAGGAGTTCTTCATCGTGCAGCTTTTGGTGTTTTCTACAGTGAGGCGCTTTTTGGCATCTCCCATGTCTGCAGCCAGACCGACAGCTCCGTGCCTGACGTATGAAGAAGCACATTCTTCTGTTTGTTTTCAATCTGCCAACCGATCATTTCCTGTAGAGCTGTCTTTTTTGTACTGGGAGGTGCCATGTTCTGTCATGCTGCTATAAATCTCTTTCAAACCATTTCCGAGTTCTCTTGCCTCATGTACTGGGTTTACGTGGCAAGGTTTTGGGAGCGGGGGGGCCATCAGGGTGGGTTCTGTGAGAAGAATCCAGAAACTGCGCCGTGGTAGAGAAGGGCCCGCTGCTGGCCACAGCCAGCCCAAGAAGCGCTGTTGTTTGCGCGCGCCTCTGAGAGGCCAGATTTAAGAAAGGTTAAAAAGATAAATAAAAAATTGCTGCGGAAGAGCAGCTGGGAGAGAGGGAGGAATGAGAAACAGCCTTGCAGACGCCAAGGTCAGTGAAGAGGGAGGGGGAGAGGTGCTCCAGGCGCCAGAGCCTGCAGCCTGTGGTGAGGACCACGGTGAAGCAGGCTGTCCCCCTGCAGCCCATGGTGTACCACGGTGGAGCAGGGTTCCACGCTGCAGCCCACGGAGGAGACCCCGGTGGAGCAGGGGCAGAGAGCGACCGAGAAGGAGCGGCGGAGACAAAGCGCTACAGACTGACCGCAGCCCCCATTGCCCCGCTCCCCTGAGCCGCTCGGGGGGAGGAGGTGGGAGAGGGTGCACCGGCGGGGGAAAATCTTACTGTCTCCCTACTCTGAGTCTGCTTTGCCCATCACGATACCTGCTGAGTGATCGCCCCGTCCTTATCTCAGCCCTTGAGCCCTTGGCATCGGATTTTCTCTCCCTTTCCCTTTCAGGAGGGGGAGTGAGAGAGCGGCCGGGCTGGAACTCGGCTGCCCACCCAAGTAAAAGCACCACACAGTAACACCTAAACTAAAGTCCCTTTGCTGCAACAGAAGTCCTTTCTTCCTTGTCCCACATCTATGGCCTGGGGAGAAGTTTGCTCGCTTTTTATTTGCAGCATCCTTCTCCACAGCTCGGTTCTGCCTGCTCTTGACATTAAAGCCTTAGTCCAGTAATCCAATGGTTAATCCTTCCTTAGAGACCATGTTTCCTAGAAGTCTGATCCTAAGAAGGGTCGTTCTTAGCATCGCTTCCTGGGTTCCTTGGGTGCTTTCTGCTTGGTGTGTGTGTTCCTTGAAATACAATCCTCAGAAACGGACACAATCTCAGTGGAAAATTTCACAGTAGACCCCACGCTCTGGATAGAGCAGTCTTCCATCAGCCGCTCCCTCTCACCTTCTTCAATCTGCTGGTGGGAGCACGAGGTGGAGGGTGTCGAAGGCTTTCTGAAGGCGACACGTGGGGGTCTTCCCTGAGCGAGGTGTCCCGCTCTCAGACAAGGAAACGGCTTTGTTGTTTGTTTCTCACCATCGGCACTTTGTTGCAGTTTCAGCTGTGATTGCCTAACTACACATAACCTACTGGATTATTTCTTTGAGTGTTTTTGCAGGAGTGGACATTTAACTCATTAGTTCAAATAGTGAGATCACGTTCATGCCATTCACTTACTTTTCAGCCGAATGCAACCTTTCATAGCATTTGCTAGCGTTGCAAGGGCCCAGCCATGACCGCTCTCCTCTTAAGGCACCCCCAGTGCTAAGGAGACGGGGAAAGACTTTGGGAGTGCATTTTGTGTCTTCCCAGTGGGATGCCGATGCGCTAAACTTCTCTATCACGGAGCGTGATGTGAATCTCCAAACCAAGCAACAACAACACAACAAAATCCAAAGGCTCTTGCTACTGTCTCCCATGATATCCTGCTAACAAAGCTGACAAAGCCTGGGACAGAAGAGCGGACTGTAAGGTGGGTTGAGAACTGGCTGACTGGCCGAGCTCGGAGGGTGGTGATCGGCGGTGCAGAGTCCGGTTGGAGACCTGTGACAAGCTCAGGGGTCGGTGCTGGGTCCCGTCTTGTTCGACAGCTTCATCAACGACTCTGATGAGGGAACAGCGTCCGCCCTCAGCAAGTATATGGTACATATACGCTGTATCAGACGCTGGTGATACAAAGCTGGGAGGAGTGGCCGGCACGCCAGAAGGCTGTGCTGCCATTCAGCGAGACCTGGACAGGCTGGAGAGCTAGCTGGGCAGGAAGAAACCAGAGGAGGTTTAACAAAAGCAAATTGCACCTGGGAAGTGTTATATATGCAGTGGTAATTTGTGTCCAGAAGATGGTTGATATTAATAAAGAAGGGGGAGATGTGGGAGTGTGGCCATGGGGGTCAGCAAACCCCGTGGTTAATGATAACAGTAGACTCTTAACGATGAGGCCATCAGGAATGTAAAAGAGCTTAGAGGGAACAAAGAAGGCTGATTCAGGAGACTCCATGCAGTCTCAGGGTTGCTTGTTCTCCAGCCCTTAAGGCATGGAAGTTTCTGGGTGTTTGCTGCTGTTGTTATTTGCAAAGGTGTTTGACCAAGGAAAAGTTGTTTTTCAAAAGGACTGCTGTGGGGTGAAGGGTATAAGAGGGGAGCCTGTCCTCAAGATTAAAAAAAAAAAAAAAAAAAAAAAAAGGCAACACGATGCGATGAAGTTACGTCACCAATAAAAATGCAGAAAGAAGGAATGAAAAGGAACAGGCTAGCAGAATGCAGACCAGGACGGGAACAGGCACATTGATCGCCTCATGAAGATCGGTTCGGCCAAACTCAGCAAACTGTTCAGAGAAGCTCGTACTGAAAGTCGCTGGAAACGGGCGCACCAGAGCTGGAGAGAAGCTCAAGCTGAGAGAAGCGGAGCCTCACACACAGCTGCCCCTCGCTGGTAAGCAGTTGCGCATTATGGCGAATCATACGTCCTTAGGAACAAAGACTGTCCTGGTAACCTTACGGCTTATTCTCCTTCTTAACAATCAGACGGTTTATGATCCTGAAATACGGCACCAAATTGAGGTCAAGGCGTGGGACTCTGCAACTAAAAACGACAAGGTTGCAGTGGGATTGCTCAGCACCTGGCGAGCAGTCTCTGAGGCCTTAAAGAGCCCTGTGGGACCACAGTCAGACACGTGTGGTTTGCCAGACAGTGAGGGAGCTGCGGGCTCCTTCACTGATCTGACTGCTACGCCATCGGCCCCTCTGTTGCTACAGCCATCGAAGGCCTTTGCTGTTCCGCCCCCTGGTGAACTGGACGTGCCTTTGGACCCAGGCCCTATTGGCCTTGCAAAGGAGATGGATATGCTTTTCTTCGATGCGGGAAGCACGGGAAACATAAGGCCCGAAGACCGAGTTGCTTAACAACTTAAAGCGAGACATATTGCTACCACGACTAGCCCTGGAATTCTCTGGTGTTTGTAATGAAGAAAAGGAATGGAAAACGGAGACTGTTGTTTGTAATCAAGAAAAGGAATGGAAAACGGAGACTGTTACCTCATGGAACTTAAACAATTGTTTGTTACCTTTTCTGATTGTACCTATGTATAGGCGTACTCAAGTTCAGTAAGTTGTGGAACTTAAAAGATTGTTACCTTTCCTGATTGTACGTATGTATAGGCATACTCGGGTTTCGTATGTAAAAGCAATGTTCTGTATATTTAGAATGTTCGATGTTTGTGTGTGCGTGTTGGTGGAGCACAGACTCCCCGCACACCCAGCGCTGTTTACTTGCCTTTTATACCTTTTATAAATATTCCTTTTATAACTATTACTAAATACAGATTGAGTTGAGACTTCACTTATAACAGAAAGAACAACCGCGTGCATCAGCACAGGCTGGGGGATGACCTGCTGGAGAGGAGCTCTGCGGAGAAGGACCTGGGGGTCCTGGGGGATGACAGGTTGGCCATGAGCCAGCAGTGTGCCCTGGTGGCCAAGAAGGCCAACGGGATCCTGGGCTGCATTAAAAGGAGCACGGACAGCAGGTCAAGGGAGGTGATGCTGCCCCTCTACTCTGCCCTGGTCAGGCCTCACCTGGAGTACTGTAGCCAGTTCTGGGCTCCCCGGTACAAAAAAGACAGGGATCTCCTGGAAAGAGTCCAGCGGAGAGCCACAGACAGGATACGGGACCTGGAGCATCTCCCCTAGGAGGAAAGGCTCAGAGACCTGGCTCTGTTCAGCCTGCAGAAAAGAAGACTGAGAAGGGATCTTATCTAGAAACACCTGGGGTGTGGGAGACACAGGGATATGGCCAACCGCTTTTCAGAGGTCTGTGGGGACAGGACAAGGGGCAATGGCCACAAAATGGAGCACAGGAAGTTCCGCACCACTACGCGAAAGAACTTCTTCACGGTGAGGGTGACGCAGCACAGGGACAGGCTGCCCAGGGAGGCTGTGGAGTCTCCTTCTCTGGAGATATTCAAGGCCCGTCTGGACGCCCACCTGGGCAGCCTGCTATAAGGAACCTGCTTTGGCAGGGGGGTTGGACCCGATGATCTCTGGAGGTCCCTTCCAACCCCTACAAGTCTGGGAAACGAGCCCCACAACGCCTAGCTTTCTCTATCTTCTGTTTAACCTATTGGAGTAACGGCTCCATTAATACAATGTTTCCACAGGCTTCTCACACTTGGATTACCCCTAACAATTGAAAACAGGAAGATGCAGTCTTTCTAGACCTGGCTTGCATCGATAAGAACCCCTGCTTTTGAAGACGACATCGAACGGCGAGTTGCGTAGCGGGGCCTTGGTCCTTCCACAGTCCACAGACTCAAAAGTTTGCAGAGCGGAAGCTTTGCAGAGCTGCACGAACACTGAAGATCCAGTTCTGTAAGAAGCTGATGCCAAAACTACATGGCACTGGGCAGTTTGGGTGAGGAAGAAAGAGACTGGCATTCTCACGGTGCATGGTTTAACCGAGTTTAGTCCTGTGGGCTGTGTCAACAGAACTGGCTTTGGTTTGTACCCTTGCAGGACACTGAGGACCCAATTTCAGGTCTGTGGGCAGCACGGCTAAGCGGGCAGTGTACTCTGTGTCACCGGGGACAGAGGAGGGATCGACTGATGGGCAATGTCAGTGTGCCCTGCACAATGCTGCCGCCACCTTGCTGGAGCAGTTGGTGTGCTCCTAGCGCCAAAACGTGCCTCTTGGAGGGCCGGGGGCAAGGCGAGGCAGAGCTCCAAGAGGAGGTGGTGTCAGGAAAGCCTCATGGCTCCTGCCAGGCACTGCGCCAGGCCTCAGCCCTGGGAGGCCAGCCCCGCCCTGCGGCCTCCTGGCGCCCATCGGCTGCCACAGCTCCATGCTGCCTAGCAACAAGCGCCAGCGGCCTCGCTACTGGCTGCGCCCAGAGGCGCCAAGGCAGGCGGCCAATGGGGCGGCGCCTGGCCGTCATGGAGCAGAGATGTCACAGGGCAGGGTGGCTGACATAGTGCTGGGTGTGCTGGGGCTGCGGCACTCCGGCGATGGTGGCGCACAGGCGAGGCGCGGCCTTTGCGCTGCTCGTGGCCCCTGAGGAGTGCTGCTGTGTGCAGCTCTCGGTGTTGTCTTCACTGGGTGACCCTGCAGGAGGGTGTCGTCGTGCACCTTTCGGTGTTCTTATTGCGGCAGCCCTGAGGAGATCTGCACCATCCAGCCTTTGGTGTTCTTCGCCATGTTTTCCCTGAGGAGAGCTTCAACAATCAGCTTTTTGTATTTTCTTCACTGTGGCGCTTGAGGAGTAATTCTTCGTGGAGCTTTTTGGGGTTTCTTCACCTTGTGGTCCCTGAGGAGTTCTTCATCGTTCAGCTTTTCGGGATCTCTTCACCACGTTTCCTCTAAGGAGAGCTTCATCGTCCAGCTTTTGGTGTTTCTCCACTGCAGCCTCTGAGGAGTGTCTTCCTGAGCAGCTTTTGCTATTTTCTTCACTACATCGCTGAGGAGCTCTTCATCGTGCAGCTTTTGGGGGTTTTCCCCACACCACGTTTCCCCAGAGGAGTGCTTCAACAATCAGCTTTTTGCATTTTCTTCACTGTGGCGCTTGAGGAGTAATTCTTCGTGGAGCTTTTTGGGGTTTCTTCACCTTGTGGTCCCTGAGGAGTTCTTCATCGCGCAGCTTTTGGGCTTCTCTTCACTTTGCGACTCCGGAGGAATGCGTCATCGTGCAGCTTGTGGTCTTTTCTTCACTACGGCCCTGAGGAGTTCATCGTACAGCTTGTGGTGTTTTCTTCTACTCGGCCACATTTTGGTGTTGTCTTCACTACGGCCCTGAGGAGCTCTGCACCATCCAGCCTTTGGGGTTCTTCGCCGTGTTTTCCCTGAGGAGAGCTTCATCCTGCCAATTTTGGTGTTGTTTTCCCCTTCCAGCCCCTGAGGAGTGCTTCATCTTCTAACATTTGGTGCTTTTTGTTTTTTTCATTCTAGGTCCTGAGGAGTGCTTCTGCGTGCAGCTTCTGGCGTATTCTTCATTGCGGCCCATCAGGAGTTCTTCATCGTTCAGCTTTTCGGGATCTCTTCACCATGTTTCCTCTAAGGAGAGCTTCATCGTCCAGCTTTTGGTGTTTCTCCACTGCAGCCTCTGAGGAGTGTCTTCCTGAGCAGCTTTTGCTATTTTCTTCACTACATCGCTGAGGAGCTCTTCATCGTGCAGCTTTTGGGGGTTTTCCCCACACCACGTTTCCCCAGAGGAGTGCTTCAACAATCAGCTTTTTGCATTTTCTTCACTGTGGCGCTTGAGGAGTAATTCTTCATGGAGCTTTTTGGGGTTTCTTCACCTTGTGGTCCCTGAGGAGTTCTTCATCGCGCAGCTTTTGGGCTTCTCTTCACTTTGCGACTCCGGAGGAATGCGTCATCGTGCAGCTTGTGGTCTTTTCTTCACTACGGCCCTGAGGAGTTCATCGTACAGCTTGTGGTGTTTTCTTCTACTCGGCCACATTTTGGTGTTGTCTTCACTACGGCCCTGAGGAGCTCTGCACCATCCAGCCTTTGGGGTTCTTCGCCGTGTTTTCCCTGAGGAGAGCTTCATCCTGCCAATTTTGGTGTTGTTTTCCCCTTCCAGCCCCTGAGGAGTGCTTCATCTTCTAACATTTGGTGCTTTTTGTTTTTTTCATTCTAGGTCCTGAGGAGTGCTTCTGCGTGCAGCTTCTGGCGTATTCTTCATTGCGGCCCATCAGGAGTTCTTCATCGTTCAGCTTTTCGGGATCTCTTCACCATGTTTCCTCTAAGGAGAGCTTCATCGTCCAGCTTTTGGTGTTTCTCCACTGCAGCCTCTGAGGAGTGTCTTCCTGAGCAGCTTTTGCTATTTTCTTCACTACATCGCTGAGGAGCTCTTCATCGTGCAGCTTTTGGGGGTTTTCCCCACACCACGTTTCCCCAGAGGAGTGCTTCAACAATCAGCTTTTTGCATTTTCTTCACTGTGGCGCTTGAGGAGTAATTCTTCATGGAGCTTTTTGGGGTTTCTTCACCTTGTGGTCCCTGAGGAGTTCTTCATCGCGCAGCTTTTGGGCTTCTCTTCACTTTGCGACTCCGGAGGAATGCGTCATCGTGCAGCTTGTGGTCTTTTCTTCACTACGGCCCTGAGGAGTTCATCGTGCAGCTTGTGGTTTTTTGTTCTACTCGGCCTTGAGGAGCTCTGCACCATCCAGCCTTTGGGGTTCTTCGCCGTGTTTTCCCTGAGGAGAGCTTCATCCTGCCAATTATGGTGTTGTTTTCCCCTTCCAGCCCCTGAAGAGTGCTTCATCTTCTAACATTTGGTGCTTTTTTTTTTTTTCATTCTAGGCCCTGAGGAGTGCTTCTGCCTGCAGCTTTTGGCGTATTCTTCATTGCGGCCCACGAGGAGTTCTTCATCGTTCAGCTTTTCGGGATCTCTTCACCACGTTTCCTCTAAGGAGAGCTTCATCGTCCAGCTTTTGGTGTTTCTCCACTGTAGCCTCTGAGGAGTGCCTGCTTGAGCAGTTTTTGGTGTGTTCTTCGCTACGGCCCTGAGGAGCTCTTCATCGTGCAGCTTTTCTGGTTCTCTTCACTTTGGCCCTTGAGGATTGCTTTGTCGAGCAGCATTTGGTGTTTTCGTCACTGCGGCCCTGAGGAGTTCTGCACTATCCAGCCTTTGGGGTTCTTCACCGCGTTTTCCCTGAGGAGTTCTTCATCATGCCAATGTTGGTGTTGTTTTCACCTTCCAGCCCCTGAGACGTGCTTCGTCTTCTAACATTTGGTGTTTTTTTTCCATTCTAGGCCCTGAGGAGTTTTTCATCGTGCGGCTTTGGGTGCTTTCTTCACTACGGCCCTTGAGGAGTTCTTCATCGTGCAGCTTTTGGTGTTTTCTACAGTGAGGCGCTTTTTGGCATCTCCCATGTCTGCAGCCAGACCGACAGCTCCGTGCCTGACGTATGAAGAAGCACATTCTTCTGTTTGTTTTCAATCTGCCAACCGATCATTTCCTGTAGAGCTGTCTTTTTTGTACTGGGAGGTGCCATGTTCTGTCATGCTGCTATAAATCTCTTTCAAACCATTTCCGAGTTCTCTTGCCTCATGTACTGGGTTTACGTGGCAAGGTTTTGGGAGCGGGGGGGCCATCAGGGTGGGTTCTGTGAGAAGAATCCAGAAACTGCGCCGTGGTAGAGAAGGGCCCGCTGCTGGCCACAGCCAGCCCAAGAAGCGCTGTTGTTTGCGCGCGCCTCTGAGAGGCCAGATTTAAGAAAGGTTAAAAAGATAAATAAAAAATTGCTGCGGAAGAGCAGCTGGGAGAGAGGGAGGAATGAGAAACAGCCTTGCAGACGCCAAGGTCAGTGAAGAGGGAGGGGGAGAGGTGCTCCAGGCGCCAGAGCCTGCAGCCTGTGGTGAGGACCACGGTGAAGCAGGCTGTCCCCCTGCAGCCCATGGTGTACCACGGTGGAGCAGGGTTCCACGCTGCAGCCCACGGAGGAGACCCCGGTGGAGCAGGGGCAGAGAGCGACCGAGAAGGAGCGGCGGAGACAAAGCGCTACAGACTGACCGCAGCCCCCATTGCCCCGCTCCCCTGAGCCGCTCGGGGGGAGGAGGTGGGAGAGGGTGCACCGGCGGGGGAAAATCTTACTGTCTCCCTACTCTGAGTCTGCTTTGCCCATCACGATACCTGCTGAGTGATCGCCCCGTCCTTATCTCAGCCCTTGAGCCCTTGGCATCGGATTTTCTCTCCCTTTCCCTTTCAGGAGGGGGAGTGAGAGAGCGGCCGGGCTGGAACTCGGCTGCCCACCCAAGTAAAAGCACCACACAGTAACACCTAAACTAAAGTCCCTTTGCTGCAACAGAAGTCCTTTCTTCCTTGTCCCACATCTATGGCCTGGGGAGAAGTTTGCTCGCTTTTTATTTGCAGCATCCTTCTCCACAGCTCGGTTCTGCCTGCTCTTGACATTAAAGCCTTAGTCCAGTAATCCAATGGTTAATCCTTCCTTAGAGACCATGTTTCCTAGAAGTCTGATCCTAAGAAGGGTCGTTCTTAGCATCGCTTCCTGGGTTCCTTGGGTGCTTTCTGCTTGGTGTGTGTGTTCCTTGAAATACAATCCTCAGAAACGGACACAATCTCAGTGGAAAATTTCACAGTAGACCCCACGCTCTGGATAGAGCAGTCTTCCATCAGCCGCTCCCTCTCACCTTCTTCAATCTGCTGGTGGGAGCACGAGGTGGAGGGTGTCGAAGGCTTTCTGAAGGCGACACGTGGGGGTCTTCCCTGAGCGAGGTGTCCCGCTCTCAGACAAGGAAACGGCTTTGTTGTTTGTTTCTCACCATCGGCACTTTGTTGCAGTTTCAGCTGTGATTGCCTAACTACACATAACCTACTGGATTATTTCTTTGAGTGTTTTTGCAGGAGTGGACATTTAACTCATTAGTTCAAATAGTGAGATCACGTTCATGCCATTCACTTACTTTTCAGCCGAATGCAACTTTTCATAGCATTTGCTAGCAGAAAGTGTTCAGCAGATGGGCACAGACAGGATACGGGGCTTAGAGCATCTCCCCTAGGAGGAACTGTACTGTATGTTCTCACCCTTTCCCTTTGAGGAGGGGGAGTGAGAAAGTGGCTGTGGTGGAGCTCCGCTGCCCACCCAAATAAAAACACCACAGATGTGCATTGAACTGTTTCATTGGCAACAGAGCAAAAGCAAGCAGTCATAACTCACACAAATATAATTCTAAAAAAACACCTAAGCATCAATCCCTCACACTGAATGCATTAAATATCTTCAGATGTAATGCACATTGCTACATATAGTGGCCAGGTTCCTGAAGTACTAAAAGGTTCCTAAGTACTGAAACACCAGTTCTCATGTGTTTTACTGGGTGAGATACCCAGGTAAATGAAGGGCTGTTCCCTTGTGCTCTCGGATCTAGTAGCCAAGCCATTATGGAGCTGATGTTACTGGACACCAGGTTATCAGCAGCATGGAATCTGGAGATCTGAAACTTTTTGGCAAGGTTTAACGTTAAAGAACCAGAGCCAAGTTTGACCTCCCTAATTTTATTTCATACTTAGTACTTCCAGCCTGAATGAGAACAATGTGATGTTTAGTAACTTTCAACATGACAGCCTTGTAGTGTAGTTTAACCCGGCCGGCAGCTAAGCACTACACAGCCGTTCCCCACCCCCCCTCCCTCTCTGGGATGGGGTGGAGAATTAGAAAGAAATGAAAGCCTGTGTGCTGACATAAAGGCAGTTTACTAGGACAGAAAAGAAAGGATAATAATAATAATAATAATAATAATAATAATAATAATAATAATAGTACGACTACTAATAATGTGTACAAACAAGTGATGCACAATGCAATTGCTCACCATCTGCTGACCGATGCCCTGCCTATCCCTGAGCAGCCGGTCCCCCTGCCGTGGACAGCCCCCCCATATTAATTTTTCAGCATGACCCCAGATGTGTGGACTACCCCTTTGGCCAGTTTGGGTCAGCTGTCCTGGGTCTGCTCCCTCCCAGCTGCTGCTACTCTCCCACCATGCCTACTTGCAGGACAGAGCGAGAAGCTGAAAAGCCCTTGGCTTGGTGTCAGCACTGCTCTGCAACAATTAAAACATTAGTGTGCTATCAGCATTATTCTCATCCTAAATGCCAAACACAGCACTATATCAGCTACTAGGAGGAAAATTAACTCTATCCTATAGCCTAACCTTGCTATTCTGATAGGGTGATCTACATCAGCTTCTGCTTGAGTAGGAAGGGCACTGCCACCCCACTGTGGGTGGTTAAACAAGAACTGAGCTCTCATTTGTTCTCAGCTCCCAGTCTTTTCCCACAGCACTACTATTGCACCCTTGGAAGCAAGACACCGGGACATCTCTGTAGCTCCTCAGTACCATGCCCAAGTGGAGAGAGAAATGCTACGTGTATAATGCCGTGCTATGGGGGGTGGTCCAAATCACAGCCCAACGCCAAAAGTACAACTGCTATCACACAACCAAAACAATGGTATGTCCCCTCACACGGCCCAGGTCAGGCAGGAAGGCACCAGCTCCCCTCAAAGCCTCATCCACATTCATTTGAGTCATCTCCTTCCCCCAGGCGCAGCACCAAGGCCAAGCCACATGCCAAAGGCATGATATATTGTGGAGGGAACTTGCCAGAAGTAGAATACGACTCCCTTCTGGAATCTGCTCAGGTTGCAGGCACACAATAATCAAATGCAATCAAGGCACAGCAGCTAAACAAGTTAGCACCTGTCAGCTGGGCCTCTAAGCCTACCTCTGGAAGCACCTTTATGTTCTACCCAGAAGCTTATTTCAGAAAGGGCCATGCAGTGAAAGCTGCTGCCTTCACCCCGGTTTGTTCGGCTTTTCACCACCCCTCTGCTGCAAGCTATCACCTTAATTTTAGCTGGCAAATCCAACCCTGAGTGCTCTCTTTTGCTTAACTGCAAAAAATAAAATAAAAATATAAATCAGATGGGTTAGTTAAAACAGAGCTCGGAAGAAATTTGGCTCCCCAAGCACTGAAGCACAGAACTCACTGCACGTTTTATTCTCCTCAGACAGCTGCTTAGGGTGATAACCTCTAGGACATTGGTGCTAACAAATAGCTGGGAGCAAATTCAGCCCCTTTTGCAGCACTCCTCTGGAACAGCTCCAGCCCACTCCAGCTGCAAAGGAAAGCATGCTACCTTAAATCCTGGGGGAAAAGGTCTCAATTTCAGGCAGTATTCCCAGTAAATATGAAAAAAGAACAAGCTAGGCAAAACCAGACAGGTTCCTTAAACAAAGACTGTGACTAATTGTAAACTATATTGTCCAATCATATTGATCATTATAGCCACTTACATTTACTGTAAATCTGCTAGAGCTTTCCTGGTTTGTTTCTTTACTTCAATATAAAAACAAGAACTCTCTCCCACAGTACGCTTGATATTTCCTGAAATAACACGAGTGGTGGCTATTTTACCCAGCAGGTTCCTTTATCACCACGGAGCAGGAAAGTTGACAGGCTTTGTGTCTGAAATGTAATTAGCTTGTGGGAGTACAGTCATAATGAAAGTAAAATTTAAATTATTGCAGGCAAGTGACTGCTCTTCCGATGAGAGTAAGACGTGAATTCCAAAGCATGGTTTTGGGGGACTTATTCAACTGATATCCTCAAACTTCCCACATCTGTTAAGGGGAAGGGAGGCAATAGGAGGTTTAGATCAGGTTTCTGTGTGAAAGATTTTTAAGACTTCAAAAGAAGAAATGAATGATGGAAAATGACCAACACCACTGGGCCATAGTCCCATTTCAGTCCCTGTCAGGACTCACCCTGATCAACAACGGAGAAACTCTCTTTTAGAAGCAGATATAGAGGTTTACAAACCCTTTTAAAGCACAAAAAGTAGCTATTCTTCACTAAATGTAAATACATATATATAGTTTCTTAAGGTGAATTCTCTAAGCAAATATATTTGTAGAGCAAGCCTCAAACACACTGCAATGTAAAACACCGCCTCTCTATTCAATTCTGAAAGGCTGAAACACAAGAAAACGAAGTGTTTAGGACACAATTACACCATGGCCTCATGTTGGTACAGGCAAAAGAAAAAAAAAAAGTGCAGTTTGTTCCAGGGAAGGGCAGTTTGCACTGGAAACAGCTGTAGCCCCATGTGACAGAGACAAGACTTAGCAATCACGTTGGAACATACTCTATATTCGCAAACAAGTCCTGCACTCCCATCCTTGGGATCTTCCTTCTCTAGATGCTTTTGAATTTGTTGGCCCTGCCTCTACAAAACTCCCAGGAAACAAATAACCTTTTCTCAGGCCAAATATTTTGTAACGAGGTTCTGCACCTATTGATAGCGTCTTTCCAGGAAAAGGAGAGGAAGTAGGAAGCTCTCCTTCATTTAACCAGCTGCTTAGAGGAATAACATAAGGATCTGTAACAACAGCTCTTTTAGGAACTGCATGGAGATAGACAGAATCATAGGGTGATAGATGACAGGATCATAGAGACAAATGGTATTTCCTTTTCACATCCTTTCAATGCAGTCCCAAGCAGGGCACAGTAAAAGAGACTTGCATCCTGTTCCAGTGGTGCTACAACCTCCTTGACCAGGGAAGTCTTTTTTAAAATCCAGCCTGAGTCTTGACAAAGACACCAATCACACTCCATTCCAGCCATCAATGCTCTAGGCTCTGTAACCCACTTCTTCTTCTATTTTATTTTTTTTTTCTTTGTGGGCCACATTTTCTGGAGTTCTGATTATTGTGTTCTCCTCTAAACTGTTTCTGACTGATCCAAACCTGTCACAAATCACATTGCCCCAAGGAGGATGACAGGCTCCAGCTAGGACCTTATAAGAAATCAGAATTCAAGGCGACTTCTTGCAAACATTCTCTAAGAGCTGAAAACTCTGCAAGAGTTTTACGTCCCGTGCAGTAAAACAAAAGAGGGCTATAAACAAGGTTGTTTCTACAAAATGTGGTGTTAAGCAAGTTACTGCCTTGTCCTGAAAACAACAGAGGAGTGAACAGTGGTCCTTACTAGCGTGAGGTGGCCGGCACTCACCCTGCTCCTATCATGTTCTCCTTTTCCTTGCCCCCCATTTCCTACCACCACACTGTAATCTTCTGTAGCAAACTGTGATTGCTCACCGTTAATGGCACAGGACCATCCCTTATTTCTAACAGAAGGATGTCTGGCTCCCAGATGAAATGTTCCTCTCATGAGCCTTGAGGACTGCTTAAGCCTCTGGATGCAGGCATAGCTCGTACAACAACAACGTACAATAACAATTACTGGTGACTGGTGACCAAAAGGCATCGCAGTACGTATAGAAACCAAATGCAGGGGTCATCACATTGAAGTTTGATAATTTTTGTCATCACCCTATCCAATTAATTTAGAATTATTTCTTAATGAGTGGACTTACAAATTGGTATTACAATACCCTTTGAAGTAAAAGTAGGTCTCAATCTGCCTATTTAATTTTTATTTTTTCCTTTTCCTTAAATCAGCAAATCCTCTACATAGCCTCTTGCTGATTTTAAGAGGCATATGGTTCTTAATCCAGCGGTGTATGAATTATGGCAGTAAATGGCTTTGAAAGTGCCTCGAAAGCAAAAATATGGAAATTTCCCCCCCCAGGAGACTAGGATGAGCAGTCATTATTTTTGCGATTGCAGAGAACACTGCCCAAGTGTTCCAAGACTGCATGCATATAATTGTTTGTCTCTTTCTCCCTCTGAAGTATTTTTTAAAAACTGTAAAACCTCAGACACACTCAAGGACAGCTTCCACAGCTTGGTCAAGAACACCAGCACATCTACATATTCACTAAGTCATAAATCTTCGATGCTTTGGCTATGCATATATGACACATGACCCTTATTTCTCCCTTGTGGTTGCCCTCTGAGAGACAATAGAGGTCCACTAAAGCACACGGCTTCCCTCTTAGGTAATATTTCATATATATCTCTTTACAACTACCAACACATCAAGGTAACTGAGCTGCAGCCTGGGATGGGAATTTAACCATAATTGTCTTAAATTGTCTAATTTGGATAAAATGAGCAAAAAAAATCCCTCAGCTATTTGTTAGTATAATAATGTCATCTATATGTTCCTTGCCTTGTGGTATTCTGCTATGCAAAGGGGAATGAACTATACTCTGAATCCTTTGGATATTTGGTTCGATCTGTCTGTCAGACATTAATTAGTTTCATAGCAATCTCTCGCTGCTGTCTTGTGGAAAGACAGCAAGACTGAAAAATAAGCCAGGATGACAAAGGGAGAGCTTGACTTGCTGCTGACCAAAGAAATCTGTCATTAAGAAAAGGTTCAGAACTCAGATCTGAAGCTGCTTTACCTGCCTTATGGGAGTACAGACGACTGGATTAAAACATTAACACGTTATTATACACAAAATCATCTTTTCAAAGAATGGTCTGTTTGCTCATTTATTTCTGTGTACAAAACGAAGAGAGGGAGATTTTCAGAGCAAAGCACTGGAACTCAACCATGTGACTCTCGCTAATGATAGTGGCCGTTAGGCAGCCAAAACACTGAACGAGGTTTCCAAATTAACCTTAAAATAACATTACGGGGGCCTCGGTAGCAGCTCTGCAGTTAAATCCATATTAAAATTTGCACTTGGAGCACAGCTAATGTCCCAGGATTTCCTACTGAAATTACTCTGCATCATCTCCCTATTTTACATTCTGAGGTCTAATTCTCTTCTTCCTAACAGCATTTTGTAACACTTGTACAAAGCTTATTTGCAGCACCAGCAGAAAAGTGCTACAACAGAGTAGAGAGCCATATCCCAGCTCTCCAGGCGACAAGGAAATTTACTCACATAAATTTAAATATAGTAACTTTCACTCAAAAGAGAAATTTGAACTTGTCCTACTCAAAAATCTGGAGCTCAGACTCCCACCTTGTTTAGGCTAGTAGCCATAAAGAATCACGATCTTTAAATCACAAATACAATTTTTTGTAGGTATTTTAAAGAGAGACCTTTTAATTTATTTTCTAATGTAAATGAATCCATTGTATTGTTCCATCATCAGCCTTCTCCAGCTCAAGCAGACAGAACTGTACACTTGGCTCAAGCCACAGCACTATTTTTCCATCAGTGCCCAGTAGCCTCACTGCTCACCTCTGAATTTCAGCAATGAAGTGGAAAGCAACTCCCCGTTTTTGTGTCTCTGTAGGCAGGAAAATTCACTTTCCATGCCACACGATGCTACATCGCTTCTTGAAACATGTGGTGATCCCTTCCTTCTTTTTCTCAACCCTCAATTTCCTGAATCTCTTCAAATAAAGCCAATTTTATTTAGATTGCTAAATACAGGGAAAGTTTTAAAATACTGATTGATAGGCTATGTTTTTATATGAGAAATATGTATCAAGGCTACACTGCAACACTGCTTTGCAGAAGTAGGCATGTCAATAAATTCCTGGTCTGTAAAAAAAAAAAAAACAGGACAAAGGGAAAGGGACAAAACTAATCAAGTCTTCTCCAAGGCATTTCATCCCCAGGTTGTTTTAAAGGATTACAGATAGCAAGACCAGAGTATTCTCAATCTACTGAAAAATAAATAAATAAATTATAATGGCAAAATGTGGGGGCAGAGACAGGCTCGTTGATTCCTTCCCTGTACTTAAAACAATTCAGGAGAGGGCTGTGTAGAGACGTGAGGCTGTTTGGAGTCAGGGCTGGCAGCTCCTGTGGGGAGCGGGCAGGCACGCGAGCGCTGGAGCATCGCCGCTCAGCTGCTCTCCAGCGGCACATCGATGCCCAGGGGAAGGCAGCTCCACAGCTCGCCGGCCTTAGGAAGCACCCGATGAATTCATATCATGTTTTAATGGGTAACCAAACTCCAAAGCTTTTTTAAGTTAGTACATTACTGGTGCCTACCAGTGAGAAGACAGAAATGAAAGTGACACCAAACAGAATTTCCCATCTACTGTCCTAACATCTGCTGCTAAAACCGCAACAGGCAACCAACACTCACACCAGCAAGTTAGATTGGTTAGCTTACTGTACCAGCCAATTATTTTTAATGTAGACACAGCTAATGTAGGTGCTGGTACAGTTTATTCTAGAATCCCAGGATGAAACACACTGTCCTAGCAAAGATGCAGATCTTGATATTAAAATAGCCAAACTTGATAGAGAAGATTTGGGCACTGGTGCTCTCAGATCCAGGGCAGAAAGGATGTGTTACACTTCAGGGATCTGTCCCTGGGCAGCTGAAACATCAGACAAAAGTGGACAAAAGCAACATGATTCTTCAAAATACATGATTTAGTTGGAAGACCTTCCTCACGTCTCACCAAAGATTATATATATATCTCTACAGGAGTTTTGAAACACTCACTAAAGGCTGCTTCCTCCCCTACAAATGCCTTGTATAAGCTTCCCTCGTTCTCCAACATAACACTGCAATGAAGCCCGTAAGCCTTTCTGTTTAACCTTAACTGCAGAATGATGGTAAAATCATTAAAAGCGAAACCACTAAAATGTGAAGAACGCGCCAGATTCCTTACTCACTTTTTATAGCATCTTATTCAGGTTCTAGTGATTTCAGTATAAGTTCCTCTGAGATATTAATGAGACACTTTAAGACACCTTGCTATAACCCAGCCACACCAACAACTTTAAGTGCCTCCCCCTAGAGATGAAGCAACTGGGGAAGAGCTTCCACATCAGAAGGATGTTGGCCCTTCCTTCAAAACATTTCAGACGCTCTCAACTAATCTAATGCAGGTTTGTGGGGCAAGCACATTTGGGTATTTTTCAGAATTCCTAGTTTTATTCTAGTTAAATATGCCGTGGAAAAAAAAAAATCCCTTTACTTGATTTCCACTGCCTCTACTTTAAATTAAGTTTAAATCTCATGAATCTGGAAAAAAAAAAAAAAATCACAGACAACTACACTACTGCTACAATTTTCTCAGAAGGAATACTTAAAGAGAGGTTTCTGAATGCATAAATGCTGCGGTGTGAGCCCAGTGTATACACCAGAGCATCTCTTGGGCCAAAACACATCACGCCACATTTCAGAGGGTCACCTTCTGATATTGCTAATTGTACCAGGAGTTGCAGGAGGAATATCAGGACTATATGAAAGACAAATTTTGTTAGTCTTTCCAAATCTCCAGCAGACTGTTTTGTGGTCTAGGTAAAGATGCATTCGATTTCATCCAAACCACTTCACACATTTTTTTATTACGTACTTGTGTCAAAATGTTTCAGTTGTCAAAATATTCACCTCTGAGCCTGAGCATGTAAGTACAAGTCCACGTATTAGTTTATCCATCAATGTCCTGTCTGCATTTTTGTCTGCATTCCTGGAGTGCCCATCACCCTGATGCATAGGTGCCAGTTTGAATTCTCACCCTGTGTTAGTTTGACAGCTCTGTCAACAGGGATGACAGAGCTGTACTGTGCTTCTGCTAAAATACAAAACCGTGGCTACTTCTGTCCAGCTCTGGTAGCTACTCAGGTGGAAGCTGGTGGCTCCATTTCAAGAGGAGTAGCAGGTGCAGTCCCACGTTCGGGTCAGTGTTCCCTTCTGCAGTGAAACAGGCTATAAATCCCGAGCCTGGACAAAAATCTCCCTGCTCACAGATTGGCAGATGGTTCATGCAGTGAGCACACTACCAAGGTCTAAGGGAGACTGTTAAGCATGAGAGAAACAACATATATAAACAAAGTATATTTTGTTCTTTATTCTACACAAATCCTAAGCAAGGAGAATTCCTCCTTCACACACACACAGAAGTCCATCCTTGTGTTCAGATATCCAGAAGAGAGATAAAATAGCAGTTCCTGTAGTACCCAGCACCATTTTAAAGGCTGAAAGCAGAATTAAAAAACGGGGTTTGCTTCCAGGTGCAGACAGATGTCTGATGTGAAGATATTGGCTGTCTCTTACCAAAACTGACAGACATTTTTGGTGAGGCTTTTCCTAACAGATGGCAGAACTTGGGTCCTACCGATCGTAGCAGGATCTGAGGGCATTCAGCACAACAGCAGGATCCGACCCAAAGCATGGCTCTGAGCACCAGGTTCCCTCCACATTGTTAAGAAAAGGTATCAGCGTGAAAAGGATGCGAAAGAAGATGTTCAGACACTAAGCATCGGATTCAGCAAAAAAGACCAACAAACCTTTACAGTATATTGTGATGTTTTCTTTTGTATACTGTATCAATGACCGTGTAGTATGCTTGCTGAAAAACCAGCCCTTGGTAATTGTCAGGGAACTTCATTCTGAGTGCAGGCTCTACTGGAAATTAATTGCTTCAGTGCAATCTGAACCACATCATAAATGTCATGTAGAAGTTGCAGGGAGTGAGGAGGCAATGACAGCTCTATCCGCACTGTTTCATTTAAAGGTGGGTAAAACACACTGCGACAGAAGTGCTCTTCATCAATAATTTAGTCCGCAGTGTAAAGCCAAGCCTTGCCAAAGATGCCAGGGGAGCAGCTACCTCCCTGGTTTTAATGACACCAGCAGGGAGGGGTTGAGGGGCCAGCTCAAATCAACATTCATTGCACATCTGGGCATGTCGGCAGATGAAGATATCTAGGACTGAGCTGACAGGACAAAGGGTTGAAAAAAGAAGTGTAACCTAGAAAACCTTTACTTTGAATTCTTTGTATAAATTCAAGGGGGATGACAGTTCCTAAGGTCATCTTACATAATAAAACTACAGCTATCTACATAGAGAATTTTAACTCTTTCCAACACGCAATCAAAGAAACTGCAAGTTCAGTTTATATTATTCACTTTATGAATGTAAAATGCAGAATTCTTAATTCTCTGAGAAGAGCTATTTTAATGAGCAGGATGTTAACATTTATATGCCTGACTTCATCGTAATAACCCTAATTACAGTGCCATAGAAGCCCCACTGTAGTGGAGGGTCACTGGAGCTCCTATTATAGCCCTGATCTTAGGGGAGTTGAGTGTCTTCGCCATTTCGCAGCGCATCGGCTGAAGCTCTCCGTGCAGCTTAGCACCGTTTTCCTTCTCCTCAAAATTAGTGGTTTACAGCTGCTTAGTTTGGTTCTTACATAGCTTCTGCTTGCTTGAAACAAGTGCTTTTGTTGCTTTTGTGGCAGTCTCTACACTAAAGCCCACTTACTTTCTCTGCAGAGAATATAGCTTTCAGGTGCAAGGAGACCATGCATCATCATACCAGGCTCCCGTATTCTCGCTCTGGGAGGTTGCAAATCCTCGCAGGTACCACACTGCTGAAGCTGTCCTGGTTTGCAGGGCCGCTGCAATTCTGGCAGAGCTTTTGTGCAGTAATCTCACACTCCAGGTTAAACGTCAGAAGCCTGGTTTTCGGCCGAGTGGGTGATGACTCACGTAATCATTCCATGGTGGCATGTAACGCCAAGGCAGGGGAAGACAAATGGGGGCAGACGGCCTCAATCTTAGTGATGTATTAGTTACAGGTTATAAAACATCAAAGTGTTCAGCTGTCATCTAAATCTGTAAAGCGAATTCCTTTTGTCCAGATAAGAGAACCATCAAAAACCGACCGCTTCCACCTCCAGTGTGGCCAGAGAAATTTTCTGACAAATTTTGCCTCTGCCATAGTAATAATCCCCACCTCTGGCAAGTTAGGACTGAATTATTTAACCTTGCAGCACCTAGAGCTATGACTCAGTGCTACTGAAGGATACAATTGGTTTTGCCTTGTCTGGCAAAACTACATAATTCTTTTGCTTCTTATTTTCTGTTCACATTTTTTTAATGAAATATTAGGTGCTTTCCATGATCTCCCAAGGCCCCAAGTAATCTAGACCACACCAGAGCTGTGCTCACAACAGAAGTTTCACCCGTGATAGCTTCACTGAGGGCCCCGGCATGTTTTATTCCCGACAGGGACCATACGGGAAGGAGACAAGTGAAGGAGCTGGGGGAATACAGTGGGTGGCATCTCCCCTAATTGCATCTGACATTTCACTTTCATTTTGCAGTGAGCAATCCAGTTCTTAATAATAATAATAATAACGTTAAAATGCTAATGCCACCAGAAGCGGCCCCTGAAAGCACTGCAGAAGAGGTATAACATTTACATTCTGGAAAAACTGAACTGAATAGGCAGATCATCACCAGCCCAGGTGATGATTTCCAGGAGGGGACTTGTACAACAGTAGGTAATGATTGTATTTGCTGACTGTGAGCGGAAATTACAACCTAATCCTTCCTGTATCCATCTTTTGCCAAGGAAGGTGCTTGTGAAGCCATCTTGCAGTGGCTTTCCATTAGAGAAGATGCAGTGATGCTAACACCAAGACAGATGTCTTCCAGGCCACTGCTGTACTCTGCCCTCCACACAGTGCCACAGGCACCAGCCCACTGCAAACGGCCTAACCAAATCCCATATTGTTACAGCAAGTCCTGCCCCAAGCGTCGCCAAAAGGAACCCATCCTCCTACGTACTCGTTACCTGCTCCCCGACACCAGGCGAACGGATGATGCTGTGCTGCCAGTGGTTCTTCTCAGTGCTACTGTACATGCTGATGGGTTAAAGGCAAAGACAGTAAGTATCTGAAAATCAAATCAGGAGTTTGGCTAGCTCCCTGAAAGCTTCCAAGTTATTCTGTTCACTGTAAATGTGAGATTTATTAGAAAGGTCATTTAAAAACCTATTGCAGTGTTGTTTCTTTGCTTAGTACCTCACTTTGGGGAAGAAGCCTGAATTTTAGAGCAATAGAAAACTGAAGCTGCATTTCTGTCCCTGCTGAATTGCAGAAAAGCAGGAGCCCTAATTATAATAAACTCAGACAATAATAGAAGCCTGCACTACTAATGTACATGCAGACAGATTAAAATAAGGGTGTGCATGTGCACTAGAAAAGGATAAGCATAAAGCCATATGTGACAGACTTTTCTTCCGAAGTGCCAGGCTAAGCAGAGCAATCTAACAAACAGGAACAGAACAATGTCAGCTCAGAAAAGCAAAGGAGCAATCCGCACCCACAAACACTTGGTGCATCTTTAGAGACCAGTTCTCTTCCACCAAGCCCCATCACCACCATTTACCCCTCGCCCAAAGCAAGGCTGTGAAACGGGGATGCAACGGCAGTGAGCTGCCCAGGCAGGCGTGAACAACTTCCCAATAGGCAAAGCAGTAGAGGTCCAGGACCTCTTAACTGCAGCAGTCAAGTGCATTAACTTGTTTAATTTTAAACGGCTATTGCCAGGCTCCCAGCTGGTGCAGCCTGGCACAGCTCCACGCATTTCAGCGGAGCTACTACAACTGACACTAGCTGGGGATCTGGCCCAGTTTCTCAATTTGTCAAAAAGACGGCAATTCTTTGGGCGCTCTCCTGTCCTATGCATATTGTCATAAGACATCTCAGGCTTCAGAAGTTACAGCGTGGTGACAATTCACACCGGACACGCTTCTGAACCTTCACTCTTCTGGCATACACGGCAGGATTCCTCCAGAAGTAACCTCACTGCGTACCCTGAGTGCTGAGCCCCATAACGAGCCACCCCCTCTCAGGACAACAAAACGATTAGGCTAAGCTAGAACTTCTGACTTTAGGAAAATATTTATTTCTTTATTTATTTTTGTGCATGGAACATTGGAGAAATTAATTGTGAAAGCAGAACAAAAAGTCTAAGGGATAAGACATCAGAAAGAGCTGGAGAGTTGAGAATACCAACACAAATCCCTTCAGCTCTGCTCCTTCCTCCTCAACCTGTGAAATGGGTCTGGGGAAGATGCACCTGCCAGGAGTCCTGCAAACACCGAGCAGGACTCATCTTTTTATTAACAGAATTTGAAAGGACCAAAGTTTAGTAAGTACCTAACAAAAGAGACCGTCCAAGTAAAAGTGACAAAGTGTGACTTTGCTAAGCGGGCAAAGAACTATTTTATCCAGCATGAAAATCAGCAATGAGATGAAATTACTGTGAAATAGCAGAAATATTTAATAGTTGTACTCATAACCAAAAAAAAAAATCCAAGGCCTGAATCTCCCCCCAAACAAATGCCTGTCATATAGCCCAATAGGCTTAATCTGTCATAAAGCCAAATACTTCCCAGAGGAGGTGATCGTTAGTTTGAACATTAATTTCCCTTCCCCTCTTCCTGTGTACCCATTAAGTGGAATAACAAGAAATGTTCATGACCATAAGGTGCGTTTGATGGCAAGGAGTAAAAGAAAATGTGCAATTAAAAGATGTAAATGATAAACTGTATAGCTTCTCAGCTGGCTTGACCAATATGTGGGACTTCTGGGACACACGGGTCTTCTGCTCCCGTGCTGAAGTCGCTGAACTGCAGAGACACACGGATGGAGAAAGTTGGAGGGGAAGAGAGAATAAATTAATACTCCATCTTTTTCTTGTTCACTTAGATTTGCAAAACATGTTTCCTGAATGAGTTTGAAGCCCAACATATAAAAAGCTGACTATTTATATATTTGATTCTTTAAAAGCAATTAGGAATACAAAGCAGATGGTACAGCATTGTAGATTTCCCTTTTCATATTGCTTAAACACTAGAGATCAATAAGTCTAATATAAACAGATGATTTCCATAGCAGGGTTTATAATTAGCTGGCACTGAATGTGTCCAAACTCTAAAATAATTAGCAGAAGCATGTGGCACACCATTAAAACCTTGTGGCTTGTCTGCATTTACATTTATAATTATTAAAGTTAATTATGATGCTTGTGGTGTGGTTCCAAGCTCCTTTACAACTTAGATTAAATATTTTTTCAGTCCTACTTTTTCTTTCAGTCCACCAAATGCCAGCACTTTCAACAAACTTCATTTCATCAAAAAGAAAAAAAAAGGGGGGGGGGAGGGAGGGTATTTTTACAGGAGTGACCTGAATATTTTCCTACCAGTTTTATTTTTCTGAAGGGACATGCCACAGGAATTGAGTAACTCATCATTTTGAGGGGGGGAAAAACAAAAAAACATTCCCAATTAGACGTAATAATTTTAAGGTTTAAGAAAACCGTTATACTTAAACCTGATGTAAGGTTTTAACTGAAATTCAAAGAAAGATAAACAACTCTAGCTTAGCAGAACATCTCAGTGACATTCAAGACCTTACACCAAAGTAAATCTTACTCTTACATGCTCTAATCCTGTACTATGTCTGAAAAAAAAAAAAAAAAAAAAAAAAAAAAAAAAAAAAAAACACTGAAAAGGCAGCTGGACTGGGTATAAACATCACGTATTGGGCAAGGACTTCTGAAGGTCTGATTTGGGTTTACATGTCTCCCCACAACCTGAGCTACGGAAATGTGCAGCCAATCTGTTTGGTCGCTTATGAGAACTATTTTCCTAAACATTCATCATTAAGACATTCCATGCCACGTCCAGAACCCCAAAGAAGTTGCATTGTTTGCATAATACCTTTTCTTCAGTTACTCATTTTTCTGAAATTTTTTATAACGTAAACTAAACAAAATTCAGCCCTGCCCCAAATGTTGTTGGGTCGGGGCGGGTGCCCTGCAGAACACAGACCCTCTGCAAGATGATGCTTCTGCAGTACAGACCCCATCATTCATGAACCCCGTGCTTTCACCCAGACACAAGCAGCACTCTCCTGGTAGGCATGTAAAAATGAATTTAATCCACGCATCTGCCTTCTGGTGTGAACCATCTCATACCCTAAGTTCGCAGGAGCACAGCTTAGAAGAGCACAGTGACCCTTATACCATGTGTCATTTTGCCAATATGAAGCTCCCCACCAGTCTGTATTCTTCCAGCCCTCCAAATGCTCAACACCACTCAGCCACCCAGCTGAGTGACTGATACATGCTGTCCTGCTGCAACGCTTTGTATGAAATGTCCATTCTTGACATGGTTCAACTCCAACGTTACCTGGCGAGAACTTGGTTTTTTTCCAGCCAGTTTTCACCATTAAAAATGTGCAGCAAAAGGCAGAGCTTCTCTACTCCCTCTTCCTGTTTAACCACCGTGGAGATTGTGGCAGATAAGCAGCTCATGTAGCAGAAAATGCCACAAGTACCCAATTCCTGCAGTGGGAACCATTCTGGCACACCACTCCCAGGGAGAGCAAAACCTAATCTTTTGCATACAAGTTACATGACTTTGATCAGCTGCTGGATATAGCAGGATACCTAAATATAGGGCTAGACCCTATGCCTTGACAGTATGTAAGCGTTTTTTTTGTTTGTTCCCCCCCCTCACTAAAAGGAAATCAATTATTTCTCCAAAGTCAGCGAGAATTGAGGATAGCTTTTACAGAAACAGAGCCTTCCAACTCCAAGTGCTAATATTTCACATGCACAAGTGCTCCCATTTCTGAATTCACAAGGAATACCTGATTACTAGTATAGAAAACCCTCACCTCCCCCCCCACCCCCCTTTTTTTTTTCTTCCCCCAAATGCATTTCTGTTCTTTATATAACATGTCCATCATGAACTTCTTGGCCCTCACTCTTGTTTCCTCTAGCTCAGGCCAGACCTGGAGATGTCTGGAATGTGACAAGGCAGTATTAGCCTGCCAACTATATTCTGTTAGCAAATTTATTTTCTTCTCCTAGACTGATGATAAAAATGTCATGGTGTGATGCTTTAGCAGGCCCAAGAGCTGCCCACCTACAGCTGCAGGGCTTGAAGAGAGCTCAGAGCCAAGAACGCCATAAGGAGAGCAGACAGCAGCTCCACCAACTTTGCTCCTTCTGCATTGCTTATTCTCCTGCTAAATGATGCAATGTGACCCCCTCAGGGATTCCAAGTCTGATCATGTTTTTCTCACTATTTTTTCTTTCCTACTTCCTCCTTCTCCTTGACTAAAGCAGCCCAAACTGCTGAATTTTTCATGAAAGAGATAATATCATTGTACATAAGATAATGGCATTCAAATACATCCATCTGCTTGTTAGCTCTGACTACATCGATTGTGTTTCTTCTGAAAGAATATTTTACCAAAAAGGGAAAAAAAAAAAGGAATAATAAAAAAAAAAGGTTCTCTTTTGTGGTATAAAATATTCACATTTTCATAACGGGAATACAGAAACCCTTTTACATACTTTAGATAAGAGAATAAAATGAACTGAGAAATTAAGAAAAGTACCCTTGAGGTCTTGCCAGGAAAAAGTATTTCCTCCCTCCAATATTTCATTAAAAATCTAGACAGGTTTTACAATAAAACACTGTTGATTCCCCCCCTCCTTTCTTTCAGTAAACAATATCTCGTTGCAGAGATGAAATACTGCATGCCAATGACGGGGCCTTTTACTAGCCTGAAAGTTTTCAAACATTCTAGGTCTGGAGGATTACTCCTACAGCATCCCGTCTATTTTCCTTCCCCATAAAAACTGGCCAGCCTAAAGTAATTCAGTTTATCATTTTACTCTTTTTTGGCTACATGGAATAAGACCATAAAATATGTGATATCCAATTACTGAAAATCTGATGAAAAATTACTCTCAGAAGTAGAGCAAGTGAATATATTTACTGAATTTCGGATGCTTTAGATAAAAAGGAGAGCGCGATAAAACCCTGCCTATCAATTTTACACACACTGAACTGCTTTCACTTCATTTCCTATAGGCTGCGTACAACCACCCCTGGTTTTGAAGTTTCATTTCAGCAAACAATATATTCTAATTGGCTTGCTTACATTTATTACAGACACCTCCCAAGATCTGAGATGTGCTTTGTGCTCTTCCTTTGACCTGCTTAGCAGAGCAACTGCTCTGGAGTGCCTGCCATCTTAGGCTCTTATTTGAATAACTCTTGTTTAAAGAGCAGCTACAGAACCAAATGCAACATTTCTCAGACTTTCTTGAGCACATTTCAATGCTTAGTGCTGCAATGGCAGGCGCAGCAATTAAATGTAAATGACAGCAGTTGATCTGATTATTTCCTTCCCTCCAATCTCCTTTTCATTATAAGCTTGCATATTAAGGAAGCAGGAGGGAACAACACCCATGAACGTCTGTCCCTTTGTTTGCTGGGGAGGCCTGTGCAGAAGCGTGCCTCTTGCAGCATTCCCTAAACCAAGGGAAATGAGAAGCAATCCTGATCCACAGGGAGCTTGCACATCTCAAAGCCTGCAGCCCAGTCCCCTGCGTGCTCCACGGCGGGATCCCAGAAGTCACTGACTGCAGCTACCCATTGCCTATGAACTGATGCCTTCTTGGAGAGCTGTGAAAATTAAAATGCATTTTTTACTGGAGCTGGACTCAATCATCTGCAGCATTTCCAGATAGGAAGCTGAGCTCGTGCCTTCTCTTTTCAGCCACGGCAGCGCTTGTTCAGCACCGCGTGAGGGTTTCTTCTCTTTCAGCCCAATTCACTCTCAACCCACTTCCACTCCACTAGGAGAGCTACACTGGCCAGCGACCTAGCACGTAGGTAAGCCCACAGGCTGGGCAGGGAGCAGCAGCAACCAGTCTCTAACACCGCTCTCTGCAACCGTTTCTTGAAGCACAACTTAAGTCTTCCCGTGGTCATGGAGAGAATGATGCCTAAATCGCTCCTCAACTACGACTTGGTTTCTTCCAAAACTGATTTTAGTACAACTGCATACAGATACCGTGATTCAATTGCAGATGTTCAGCAAGGGCAGAATTATTCACAAGTTCTCAGTTGTGAATTATTTTTCGGCTCCATTGACCAACATGTCTCACTTCATACTGTAGTACTCTATATTAATAGCTGATGCTGAGTTTCCCAAATGATGGCATCTGTGTAGCAACCAGGGAGCGAATTTTTCTGGACAAATGCCTCTTCTTTTCTCTGACTTCTCATCTGCTTGCTGCCTGTTGTAAATTTACTATGCAACATATACTGTGGGAGCTTTATGTCCTAAACAGGGAGGACATGTCCAGTCCAGTAAAATAATGCTTTTATAATGATTGCTTCAATACTGTTTGTGCAATCTCTTTGCAAAATCTTGTTATTTCTGATTCTTATCCTACAGCTTGATATGCATAATAGCTTGAAGGTGCTGTTGATGGAATTTTTCCAGCTCTTTGATGCGCCAGCAATGACTTGTCCATATTTCACAGCCACAGACTAATGTGTAAATTAGTACAGCAAAATAAACACTAACTCTGGTATTCTGTGGGATCCCATGCAGGTGTCAATTTATGATGCAATCTCACATGCAAAACATGCATTTTTAATTCAGCATGTGATTTCTTAGACTTCTGATAATCTCTTAAAAAATAAATGAAATCCATTACCCACACTGGTATGTTGATTCTGATACCATATCTTGCATATGCTTTTCTGGCTCTGGACTGGAGCATAACCTTGCTTTTCTTCCGACTGGCGATAAATCTGTAGACTTTAGCTGCCACAGCAAATTTGTTGGTCGTGAACTAGAGGTCTTCTATAGTGTGTGCAACGAAAGCAGAACCACCTGCGCAAAGAAGTTCACATATAACCTTCTCCTTCAGTGCTGTGGAGGCCTTCAATCTGCTCAGGTTAAAGAGCTTGCCAGATGTTCAAAATTTAATAAATATTCCTGGCATCATGTCTCTAGTGGCATCATCAATCATTACTACAAAGAACAGTCCAAAGAACAGTCTGTGCCAAAATATACCTTTGCTTGACTCCTTTTGCTATTACAAATGGATCCAACAGAGTGCCAGCCACAGCCTCCATCCAGCACACCGTTGTGCAGATGACGGATAATTTCACAAACTTTTCTGGACATCCAGGAGTTCGGAAATAGTGCCAACAATTTTCACAGAGCTAGAAGTCTAACAGCATCAAAAGCACTGGTAAGGTCAATGAAGACTTGTTACATGGGCATGTTTTTCCCCCTCTATTTTGATATATATATATATATATATATATATACTAAAAAAATACAGAGCAAACAGCTCATATTACATTCTAGCAGCCTCTTAGATAACACGTATCACCTTAATACCTGCAGCACTCTGCTCACATTCAGTTAGCATTCCGTCCTTTTCCTGAAATTAGAATTGCTATAGAAACATCTTTATTTGTATACCATGCTGCTGAAAGATTAAGGTCTCTTTGAAATTCCTAGCCTAAGGGCACATAATTTGGGCATGTGAAGGTGACAATAGGCATCAATTCCTGGTGGAATTACCGATCCCAAATTCTTACAAATTATTTTGAAAATTCAGTTTTAATTATTATTTTTCTATACTCCTACATAGATAGATTTACAGTCAAATTTCCTACGTTATAAGAGGGCTGAAATAAGCTGAGTGAGATTTTACTGAGGTATGCTTCATCTTTTTTTCAGAGTATACAGGATAGTTGCTTTCCCAAGGCACATGGAGTGACTATTAATATGGCCTCGCAGTATTTGATGCCTTAATTCCCTATACTTTTTCCTCCTTAATTTGAGATTTTTTCTGTTTCTGAGATCATTATGTGGACTATTTTAGATTCTTAAGAAATCTTGCCCCTACTTTTGATGAACTTACGCATCTGAAAAACAATCAACAACAGGAATTACGTTTAACAGGTAACAAAAAGAGAAAGGAAATTGCCTTATTTATCACTTAATTTTAAAGAATATAAAAGTATCGGGTCAGTGGAAGCAGAGGTGGAAAAAGCACTTCAACCAGTTCAGAATCTGACATGTTGTGTGTTGTCAGCTTCAGTCAAGAATTGTTTAAAAAGGAGCAAAACAAACTGAAGATAGTTCTGTCCTAACAGATTATAGTCTTTCCCTTCTTGTTTGTGTCACAACAGTGCTAGGTAACTGTAATTTGTTCATGCGCCTGTTCATTCAGCACAAAGCAGAATTCGCATTTAGGATTGCTGACTGCAGGGACAATTGGCCTACACACACAAAACTTTCCAAAAGCTGTTTCCCCAGCTGGAAATGGGGTGCTTTGCACACTGCTGCAGGACATTCTGTAGCTCTGTAACGGAACTATCTAATAGTTTGCTTTCTATTCTTGCATTTCTTAAACACCATTATTGCTGAGCATCAAGCTTGCTATATGCTTACACCAAAAGTAAGGGACGGTTTCTGAGGAAAAAAGTGTTTTCTTTTTAGTGTTTAATAAAAATTAGACGTACTTTAAGGAAAGGTAATGAGGGCTTTAGATCCTTCAACACACAACAGCAGGGAGCTGAATTAGCACTGTAAGTGGGACAGACCCATTGCTTAAGACACAAACTCGTCAGAACATGGCACAGAAGAATGTATCGCACGAAGCAATCTCACGTTTGCATGGCAATGGATCAGAGCCAGAACAACAAAACTTGTATAACCTTAGAAAAAAATAAAAACTATCATTAGAAACACATCCATTTTTACATAACTGACCTAATTATAAGAGGTGTTATAAGGTAGGTGACTGAAAATACAGCCTCTTGAAAAATCAAGCATGAATTCATTGCAATAGTACTGCCCTCACCTTCACTTTACTCTCCATGATCAGCACTCAGAGATAGAAGCAGTTACCCCCAGTTACTCCACAGGACAAGCTACAGCAGAAAATCCCAAAGCTTTTTTTGCCTGGCAGGCAAAACTGAATGTTACATTTTCCACATGGCTGTCAGAGAGAAAAGAATTTGGAAAGGAAAATGGAGAGAGGGAGAGAAGAGAGGAAGGACACAGGGAAATTAGCAGGGCTTCCTTTAAAAGGTAAGTTCATAAGAACCTAGCACTGCTGTAAGGAAAGCTGGTACTTTGCCGCATAGGAGAACTTTGGTGAACTAGCCTGTATAAAATTATAGAGGTTATTATGTTTGTAGCCTCCTTGCTGTGCATTCTTCCACAGAAGTGCTTGCACCTGCTGTGTGTGGCCAAATAACATGAATTAAAAATGCTGCACAGCGACGAAGTTCAGTTTCAGATGAAAATACCTCAGAACTGGCTGGCTATTAACACCTCAGTATCTCCAGTGGACACCATCTCAGCTTCTCGCTGGGCTGCTGATAACTTAATGTAACCAGGAAAAATATCGTTAGCTCCATGGTGCACCAAAAACCTGGCTAGAACCATCAGCTTCCAAAGGCCAAGGAGGAAACAGCCCAGGCCACTGCCCGAAGGAATAACCTAGGGCTGTAAATTCCCCACACTGGCCCCCAAAGTACAGCACGTACACCCGTCTGCCTTACCTATAAAGCACATGGTACAAGGACATGCTTGCCACAATGGCCACAAGATCCTAAGCCATTGTGCAGGAGCCACTGGCCTTAGGGATAATAAAACTTGGTTAGACAACAAGCACAGGAGGTAACCGACGCCAGGTCAGAACAGAGCTGTTTTATGGGTAGCTGTATATTAGTTTTAGGACAGGTCTACTGGCAGGTAGTGCCCTAAATTATGTCCAGGAGACAGGTGAAGTGAGACAAGTGGAACGGACAATAAATGCCAACTGCTGCAGGAGAGGTTTATGGGGCCAGCAGTGGTTTAACATTTGGGCAAATGTCTCAGACATGCTAATTTTCTCCTCCTTGCTCTGCCTGGGATGACCAATTAGCTGTAACCAACACAGCGCAAATTTAAAATACCAGGTATCAAATCCTTCTGGAGCCCGGCTCACAATCAGTTCTGCAGGTAAACACGTTCAAAAAAATGCCACGTAACGCTGAACAATGAGTAAATACAAGGAAATTGCAATCTGCTCACAGACATTCTGTCAAGTAAATTAATTGCTCAGTTCTACTTTATTAGGGGACCTTTATGGTTGTGGGCCAGCCTGCCTTGCTAAAATCCTTTGATCACTCTTAATACTGGAAGCCCTCTTTTGTGAGGCTAACTTAATACTGTTGTATTCATGCAGCCTAATCTGAGTAGGTGCTAAGTGCTTTGCCAGCAGAGTTGTTGCCGAGTGTGGAGGAGAGATCATTCTATTTATTCAATTTTATACCCTTCAATAGGGTAGACTTCTTTGTTTACATGATAAATTTCTTAGCTGTCATTTTTTTTTTTCCCTCTCAGTTTTATGTATTATACTGTGTTCTGTCATTTTGTTTTTCTGTTTCTCTTTATCAGAAATTGAAGTCGTTTCAGAAAAAAGCTGATCTTAAATCTTTTGGGCTTCAAAATTAGCTGTTGCCTAAGCTATCACACATGCAGGTCAAAGTTTAAAGGCTGATCCTACATCCAGAGAATTCAATACCAGAAGTCCATTTGAGACCAAAGAGGCAAAAAAAAATGCAGATCCAAGCCTGCAACTTGCCTCTTCAATTTTATCTGCTGCAACACAAATTGTAAACAAGACACTACATGCATTAGAAGTAAAAGGAAGCTGTGGTCTTGCCACGAGACACCGCCCAGTGCCAGCAGCCACAGAAAGGCGGCCACTCTTCATGGGAAATCCAGGACACGGTGAAGTCCCTGAACTACCACTGTAGGGCCAAGATTTCGCCAGGTGACCTCTTTTATTGCTTTCAATCCATCACTTCAAAATGAATTGGAAAGGCGCTTTAGAAAAAACAACAGAAGGAGCAAAACAGGGAAGGGAACCAAATGTTTCCTTCACCCAGAATGCTAACTAAAGCTTGTAATCAGGAAAAATCCAAGGGTCAGCCCTGCAGCTTCGCTTTAATTGTGCTCCTCTTCAGATAAGGATCTCTTATGGGTGTAAATTGCCTCGCACTCCCTGCATGTATAATGTCCAACGGAGTTCGAGAAAGGGCTTGCAGTGTTACTGGAAGAAGAAAACGTGCAGAAGATAATTTTTATCCACATCATAAACTTACTCTGAGCCTTCCACAAATCAGGCTAAGCAGAAATTGAAGTTGTAATTACAAACCAGTGTGAATATTTAAGAAGAACCAAGATAAGTCTCATATCCCAAAAAGGAAGGTTTCACCTTTGTTCAAATAAATTTGAAGTATTCTTTGTTATCCTCGGAAATAAGATCAAATGAACCACAACTGCCACATGTGGGTGGCAAAGAGAGGCAGTCTCTAACTAAGGGGATTACTGAGTTCATACAAACGATGTGAGCGCTTTAAGTACATCTTTCTCAGGAGTCACAGTGACATTCCTCGCTTTTTTTAATTTTATCTCACCGGATTTGCTATTTTCCCTTCCTTATACCAGCCCTAATCAATGCTGCAGGTCAGGTTGAAAGAATGGACAGCCCTAGAGCCACATACATTTAAACCACTTTGATGCAAATATTGATCCAAAGAGCATAGACATGTGGAGGTGCTGCTTTTTTTAATGGACAAGCTTTCCCCCTCCCTTTCTCCCTCCCTCTCTCCAAGGTTTGCACTTCATGAGATAAAGCAGAACTGTCTGCCCAAGAGCAGGAATGAATACATGAATTAACAGATCCAAAGATAGACCAGCCTCAACGATAAATTCTGTTAAATCCAGAAAGCAAGATGCCATCTGCATGAAATGCAAGTGAGTTTCATGGCCTTGCTTTCTCAAGCGTTTCCATTTTTTCATTCACACTTTCTAGTGAGGGTACATTGGCAGACAACATATGCAGTGGTGGGAGAGAAGCAGTGCTTCATGTCGGCGTGATCGGTGCTGCTGACACAATGTCCACCACGGCTCTGTGCTTAATTCCCATGTACACAAGGCTATCAAAGCGTTTTATTAGAAAGCCACTGTCCATGGCTTATATTTAGAAACAGAGAGCGAGTCCAAGCCACAATCCAAAGACGAGATCAAGGGAAGGAAGGAATTCTAAGGACCGCTTTGAAATTCAACACTAAAAAGATCTGACATTCTTCTATCTGTAGGCATTTTTAGGCTGGACTGAAAATAAAAAGAAAACCTGTTTGTACAGAGAAAGCTTGCCTGGCCCTGTGCCAAGACAGGAAGTCTATCAAAGCTGGGCAGTGTTTGAAAGCAACAGAATACTAGAACCAAAAAAAGAAAAGGGGGGGGGGTGAGAGAAACTAGAGTGAAAAGAGTTACTTCTACATTTACTTTTTTTTTTTTTTTTTTTTTTTTTTCCCTCGGATTGTTGCATGCCCCTCGTGCACAGGGCTGTTGCCAGCTTTACCTCTGCTCCCCATCCGCTGGGCTCAGGCTGCCGGCCTCCATCGTGTGCGAGGAGGATGTGGGCGCGAGCCTCCACATCTGCAATGACACAGGAGGAATCGGTGCACTTCTGGGCACAACTGCCGGATCGCTAGGGTATAAATCAGGTTGGGTGGTCAACAGCAAACGTAAAATAGCCCCCATGTAGGTTTATCAAAAACACTAAGGCCTGAGGATATCTCCGACGTGTCAGGGGAGGATTTCTTTTGTGGTGAAGCGCTGGGACACATCCACAACACACGGGCACATGCTTATAGCAACACAGGGAATGTTGTCGTTCAGCCTTTGACCTTGGAAGACCATTAATACCTAACAGATGCTGTCTGTTTTTTAAATTCCTTTTTTTTTTTTTTTTTTGAATTTCTGGCTGTAGTATATTCAGGTACAAATGGTGCTGTCATCTTGAGCTACAAGTTAGAAAGTTATTACTTTTAATATGCCACTACCTTAGACCTCCACTGTTATGTAAAAGAAAAATAACCTTGTGTGACAGTTTAACATTGATCGATGTGCCTGCCAAATGCAAAGAGATAAATAAGCAGGTGATGAATAAACAGCACTTCAAGTAAAGACATTACGCCGCATGCATAAAACGACGCCAGGCACCTAGGAGCTGTGGGTGGCCGAAGGTTAGCCATTTCATGCCCACTCAGTAAAGCAGACTTAATCGCTTCCAATATTTTCTGTTAAAAAGCACGCTTAATGAGCCAATTTCACAAGCCCAGAGAAACTGATTATTATCTCCGAGTTCCAACTGAGTTGGTTGTTTTCCAAGAGCCAGTTTTTCCTTGACGGGATAAAAACCTTTCAGAAAAAAGAAAGGGGAAGGCTCGGGGCCGAGCCGGCGCGGCACTAGATGGCAGCGTTGCTCTGCCGGGAAGCGAGGCCGGGGCTCCTGGGAGCCTCCATCCAGCTCCTCGCCCTTCCCTCTGCCTCCCCGGCTGCCAGGCCCTCCTGGGCAGCACCTGCTGGGACGGTGGCCTCGCTGCCCTTGTCCCCGGGGAGCAGGGGTGTTTCCCAAAACCCAAATTCACGCGGTTGGCCACAGGGCGAGAGCAGTGAGGGCAGCGAGGCCGCGGCCCTCAGGGCCTCCATCCTCCTTGTGCCTTCTGGCCTCCTTGATGCCGGCTGGTTTCGGGGCAGCGGGCATCTCGCCACAGGGCGAATCTGAATTTGGCTCCACCGGGGACCTGTCTCTCACTAACTGAGCAATCCCAATTTCCCGGGGCACTCCTGCTTTTGGGAAAGGAAAGCCAGGCCAGACTCATCCGTGCAACGGCAAAGGGACGCTGCACTGGGGCAACTGTGTCCCTTGCAGGGGGATGGCGATGTGCCACCCTCCAGCTGCACAGCACCACTGGAAAAGCCCCAAAAAAGGCCCAAAGCAAAAAAGAGAGCGAGCCCCCAAACCGGGATTGTTGTCACCAGCAGCAGTTAGTCAATCGCCGCGTAGGAAAGAAAGCCCAGCAACTAGACCCCGGCATATAATTAACTCATCTATCAAAAAAAAAAAAAAATCAAATTGAAGTGAACTGTTGTTGGGCTCTAAATCAGAAGCCAAGTTAATTATTTTTTATGAATATTCATAGGAAACTTGTACAATTTCCAAACTAGGCTTCAATTACTAATCAGTTAACTAAATAACTGGTATTTCTCCTACTTCTCAGGAAAAACTGATTTTTAAAGGAAACAGACAAGCAGATAGAAATGTTTTAAAGAGCGGGAGATATTGTTGGAAGCCATATGGTAGAAATCCGCTGTTTATATTGCAGATGCAGCTGTAACCCATCTTGTTTGGGCTTTACCTTCCCTATGCCCTTGCTCAAATTTGCTGCTTACTATAAGGGCTGGCAACTGACCCCCAAAGCAAGGGATCACGGAGTATTTTGTTCCCACCATGGGAGGAACAGCCCTTGCCACGTGCACACCCCTCTCGCAAAACGCAGGGACAGAGGTGTATGTCTCTGGCAATTCACCTTGCCCAGTCTCACAGATAACACGAATTACCCAGGGGCTGAGACACAACTGGGACACCCTGTGATTATGCTGTAGATATGCCCACACAACACATTTTGGTCAGGAATATAAAAAATACTTAGTAAATAAGTATGCAATTAGAAATAAGTCACCAGGTCTTCAGTGAACAGTTTTGCAGAAAAGCACATCTTTGAGGTGTTAAAGATGGAGCTAAAGATGGAGGCTAAGGGTGTCTGGGCAGCCTCTACCACTCCTGCACAGCACGGCCAGCAATGCAGGGCTCAAAAACTCAATACCACGTCATGCACGCCTCGTGCATCTCACTGCATAAAGGTCATTTTTATGCCCTCCTCATTTGGTGATAAGGTGGTGAGAAACCATAGGCAAATACTTTAAAACATTAATCAATAAATTACAATGGTGCAAGCCCACATCGTGCATTCCCCAAACACAGAGAGCTGGGTGCTCACACTGACAAAGCTCCAGCTCTTAGGAGGGAACAGCGACTTGTTCCTTCCTTCGCTCCAGGCTGGTGCTGACTTGGAAATGGGCACATCCCAGATGACAGAGCCTAAAAAACACAAGCTACTTCTGGCAGTATAATATATGGCAGATATATGCATCTGAGCTTAAATCTGTGGAAGATTCTTAGGCATCTAGTATCTACTAAAATCATTTACCCCATGGGTAGCAAAGTGCTTAAATACCTTTGAGGATCAGGGCACTGGTAAGCGGGGCCATTCTGCTAAAGAAAATATGCTCCAGGAATATTTGTGTGGTCTACGTTAGCCCTATGAATTGAGGAGGTCTCCCATGCATTTTGCCAATTTAAGGCAGATTGTGATTGGTTTCTGACCCAACAAAGAGATAGATTTGATGAAATAAGACTGGTAAAACTCACTTTAGGACAAAGGTTGATTTGATAATCATAATTACATTTCCACTATATCTATTTTCTTAAGTGTTAGTAGATTTATTAGACTTTTCCTGTATAACCTATGGCTGATTTGCAGCTTCCTTGGCAATTTCTTAGTAGGCAGTAGCAATTTCTTATATCTTCAGTAATGTCTTGAATGTACATTTTTTATATTAATGATCTCACCAGGAGAAAAAGTGTACCATGAATGCATGATGGCCATATGGAAAAGACAATGAAGTTTAGTAATTAAAACTGAAAAGGGAAAGAACTATGCAGTAATTAGAACACTGATTAATCAGCTGATAATTTTATCTTGATTAATGCTGCTGATTTTCCTCTTCTTATTGACCTAGGAAAGGTAGGTTTAGACCAATTAAATATAAATTATTCCCTTTTTTCACATTCCAGGCAGATTCTAGTGTTCTAAGTCATACTATGTTTAAGATGTAGCACTGAATTGCTCTTACTAAATTGGGCAGCTCAACAAAAGGTAAAATAAGGTTTATGTTCCAAACATGCTGATGCTTTCATCTAAAGCAGAATTGGACAGAATTGGTTATTTCACTATTATCTAGGGAATATTAAAATTAGATTAAATTGCAGTGGAAAAAAATAAAAAGACTTTGCCTGTTTTAAAGCCATAACTGTAGGAAAACTAAAAGGATTCATTCATTTTATTAGGCCCAAGATATGGATGCATAATGTAGTCCTGAAACTTAAAGGAAGGGTTCCATATTAATGCTCAGATTTCTCTTCATATGCAGAACTTTATTGTTCAAGGGGGAAAAGTGTTGCCAGCACCAATCCCAGTCCCAAATCTGTTCACAAACCATAAACAACAACACCTATTCTTGTTTTCCCATACACATTTAGGGGATTAAAGCTACTTATTTCAAGTCCTGCAACAATGGAAGGAATTTTATGTACAGTCGCATTCCATTGCATTCATATGTGAATCAGGGTATTTCAGGTGGAAGACAACTGTTTTACAGGCACCAAATCTATCCTTTTGCAGCTGCAGAATGCAGACACCAATGTTAAAGATACTACACCTTCTCAAAGATAAGTATAGAAAAGCTTTCATGAAAAATACAGGTCTCTTAGTATGAAAATTCAGACAAAAACAGCGCTTGCTAGCCATGTGCTTTGACTTGCTATGGCAGGAAAACACAACAGTCCATAGAAAACAAAGCCATGGCCATTTCTTTAGAGAACACTTTCAACGATAGTGTGCACTGTGATTCCACCACTTGCCAGCCAACTTTGGTTTCATAAGCTGACATAGGACTTCAAGATCAGCGAAAGTGTGAAAAGGTAAAGGTACAAAACACACGTCTCTAGTGCATTGCTTCTTGGCTGCTTTCTCTTCGCTGGATTTTCAGGTAGCAGAGAACAGGCGTACCCACGTGTGATGCCAAAAATGCTGCTGTTTAGCCAACATTTTAGAGAGAAAGGGGAATTCCACAGACCCTGAGTGAAGAATTTCATCTGACAAGAGGCTCCTTTTCTGTCCACCATCTTAAACACTTTATCCAGTTTTGTCCCTACTGTATAACAAAAGGGCAAGCAGAATTACATATTGCAAGTAAGTTATCCAATTGATTAACACTTCCTTGCTTTTCCTGTACCTTTCATAAAGCAACCCTTTACCACTCTTTGTGGAATGTGAATCTAATTCTGCAATCAAGTTTTCAAGTGTTTGACCACTCATAAAAATCATGTAATGTTGTTTTCTCTCTTGGATGGAATTACTCAGCAGGTCATAATGAATGACAAAAAAAAAAAAAAAAAAAAAAAAAGACCAAGCAGTACAAAATGTTTTGTTTGAATATAACTAACTTGTTAACAAGCACATACAGGTGTGCATAAGAAACATATCTTCCTGAAGCAGAAGTAGCCAAAAGAATATATTAAAAAAAAAAAAAAAAAAAAAAAAAAAAAAACCAACAAAACAGAGTTGGTGAGTTTTCATGTTATTAGATCAACTCTGTTCATTACCGTGTCTTTCTGTGTCAACAGAAAAAGTACTTCTGTGTTCTCTAGCAAGGGTGTGAAATAAATGATCCCCTGGTTTGGATCAAATCAAATGAGTGAAAATGGATGGATGAGCCATGACATAGCCAGCACTTCACCACTGTATCACTCATCCAAACCCAAAGTAGGCTGATTGTGCAAAAAAAAGAGGGGCGGGGGGGCTTCTGTGGTAATTGATTGCCTTACGCCAGCAATAATCCAAACCTCACTAGTTTGCAGCTTTTTGGGTATGTTACTAAGGTTAATTAGGCCAAAAGATTGCCTCACTTTGTAGGTCAGGCATACCAGTAGATAAACTAGGCATCAAGCGAAATCATATTCTGCAACTATACATATTTGCTCTACAGCTAACAAAACTTTCCATTTTCCTTTTCAGGATCAAAATTTTATAGACACAAAATTAAGAAATGAGGTACAGGTGAACATAAGCCTGGTGTGAATTTTCAGAACTAAATAATTACAAGAAAAATAAATACCCCATTAATTCCCTATTCCATGTGTCCCAGTACATCCAAGCTATGCTTTGACTATTTTGCTCAGACTATAAGGTCTTTGGGGGAAAGGGGTGTGCAATGCCATACACAGCCTGCACTTACTTACAAAGAAACAAAGGCTAATGTTTTCAAATTAAGGTGCCTAAGTACAGCTCAAAGTTGCATTCACAGTTAAGAAAGAGTGATGTCATGTTGAATCACAGTCATCCACCAGTTCTTTGGCATCTCAAAGTTCAGATTTTTAAAAAACTTTTATTTTTAATCGGACGACTCCACCTAAGTATGGATTTCTCAGCTAAACTTTAGGCATCACAGTTTGAAATTGAACTGGAGAGCGTTTAGCTAGCTGGAAGCCTGTCTCTCTGGGAACATGATGTTTGTTCAGCCACAGAATTTCCAAAACAAAAGGAAGCCAAGAATGAGAAAAACAGATAATATAAATCATTATCAACTATAGCCATGCAACTACTGTCCAAGGACAATTTTCTTCAAAAAACTATTAGGTCAGGAGATGTATAATATTAATTCAATTAAAAGTAAGGCAGAATACATTAGAAGAAAACCTCCCATCTCCACTCTGTGTAATCCCATTTGTGCATTAATGCATAAAACGGAGGAGAAGAAACAATAAGCTAAATCCTTCACATTTTCTCACTTGTTGGTAATCTTTCATATGTGACTGAGAGAGGGATATAGTTACACACAATTAAGTATAACTAGTATACTCATTACTAAGTACAACTGTAAACAATACACCAGCAATATCACAAATTGCTAAAAATTCATGAGGAAAATGGAAAAAGTACAACAAATAGACAAACTATTTCTAATAATTTGGAAAAAATACATAGGATTGTGCACAGTGAACTGTTAGTTTATATAACTATTTCAATAAATATTTTCAATACAATGACCAAATACTGTAGTTTTAATATAAATGAAATTTGTAAGACTGATTTTGAATGCTGTCTCATATTCATCTTCATCTAACGTAAGCATATGTTTCATGATCAAAAATTAAAAGGAAACTGAAACATTCCTATTTCAAATAGCTTTAGATTCCTAAAAACCTAGCAATATATAAATAGGCAGAGGGATAAAATGTGTGTATATATATATATATACACACACACCAACAACAAGCAAGGAAGATGTAAATTAACAGGGTTTATCCTGTTAATTTTCTTAAATAGTTGAAGATTTGCCTAAAGGTTTCACACCTTTGTTATAGAAAAATCAAGACTATTCGAAAGCTTATGCAGTGGTTTTGCTTTGGATAATTTTATTATAATAATGATTGTGATTAATTTATGTTATTAGCAAGCTTTTAGATAGAGAAGTTAGTCAGATGTTCATTGCAATAGCCTTCAATAATCACTATGCTGTGTTATGGGCAAGAAAATAAACTGAAGACAAAGTTTTATGGGTATTATACTGAAGTTGATGATGGGATCGGTTGACACAAGTTAACGTGGCATTCCACTTAAAATTAACAGGGAAAAGTGGGAAAACAAAGGGAATGCTGCACACTGGAAAGGATGGAGGAAGAAGCTCATAGAAGAAAAAAAGAAGATAAATAGAAATAGAGCAGCAACCACTCTGAATTGTAATATAAAATTATCAAAAATCATCAAATCACACGGAGCTACAGTTGATAATGCTCAATAAAAACTTCATTACCAGTAAAATGAAAGAGAGAGGTTACTGAAGATCAAGGAAATTATTATATGTGGTATTGCAATTAAGATGGTAGTGCACCATATATACTACCAAAATTATGAGAGGAAATTCCTGCATAAAGTCAGGATTGAACACTGCTCCAAAACCATATAAAAGCCCAGCACAGGGGCCTGGCGTTGGAGCACTGACCATCCAGCTGAGCAACTCCAGAATTTCACCAGATATGGCACAGAGAGAAGCATGAGCAACTTTGCTTCATCTAAGAAAACGCTTCAAGGCACTCAGAAGTTTGCGTAATCTGCAAAGAAAATGCTGAAGTTAATTTCACGAGGTGCTTGGTAAACTAAAGGAGGTAAAAACAATGGTATAAATCAAACAAACATAACAAATATTCTAAAATAGGAAAGAGAAGTGCCTGGAAGAAATGCACAATACTAGCAATTTGTCACAAACAGCATCAATCAGATTCATTCAGTGCTTGTTATTGTACAGAAATTAAAAATCACTAACTGCAAACCTTCACAGGGAGCCAAGTCATGAACAGTTACTCAACTCTCTGTAATATACCACACTTTTTTGTGTTTGTTTTAATAATTTCATCAACTTGTGTAATTCTGTACAAAACAATGTTTAGTGTTAGCAGCTCAGATGATAAAAAAGACAGATCTGAATGAATAATCACCAGAACAGAGGTGTCAGTTCTAGAGAAATTAAAAGGTGATGATTCAGTCAGACTTGGATTCAACACTATAAACAAAATAATCTTTGATCTCAAAGAAGTTTAACATCCTGCTACAGTTTATCTGAGATATAGACTCACATATCCCAATCTTGTGCCAAGAATTCAATCTGATAAATGTTGAACAGATATGGTAGAGAAGCACACATGCTAAGAGAGTAACTACCAGGTCTACCTTCTAATGACTGAAAGATTATCAGATCTGGTGGGACTTCCAGAGAGTCTCCAAGACAATGAACAATCATCAATGCTGAAGGAAGCTCCAAGTCGGGATGAGAGTGAAAGGGAGAAGTCCTCCAGGTGCGCAGAACTACAAAACATCTCTGTTGAACAAAGTGTTCCCAAATCACCGTTAACAATGAACAGAAGCCATCCATCTGTGCTCCGCCAATAACAAATCGGTTCCATTTGGAGAACATCCAGTTAGCTGCATTGTATGAACGTCTAACATTCAACCAATATTCAAGTTCATAGAGTAGGATATTGCTTGGTCACACAAAAACCAATGTTTAGATAAATTAAAGCATTCTCCCTTCTACCGCCAAACAGTCCTTGACTTCCCAGTCCCAGGTCAACTCTTGGTCAGTTTTTAGACTCAAAAATTACATTCTTAAATAATGTTACAGAACATTTCTCTTCCAGAAGGAACAAACCATACCTTGCATCTTTCATGTACATTCAACATTTACTTCCTAGCAGTTTCAACAGTTCACAGCTTTCAACAAATGGCACCATTTACACCTCTCCCCAACCATCCAAACAGCTCAAGTTCTTCATTCCCAGCATCTTTGAAAGCTTTTCTACAGCCCCATCAGATTTTTTTTAAACTCTCCGCTCCTGGCTAACACAACACACTGTCAAAAGTCCAACTACAAAACTCCAAATCTCTTTCCAGCAATATTTTTTTTCCCTCCCAGTCCCAGCAACTCACAAATTCGACACCTGGGTGTACTTGGATTTCTTTTAAAAGCAGACATGATTGCCCTTGGTCAAAATTATTCTGTACTTTTCTGCAGCCCCAAAAGCACTTTTCACAGCCAGGATTATTCTCCACATTGTTGTCTGCAGTCAAAGTCACTCAAAAATTCCTATGGTCCCAGCAGCACTAAAAATACATAACAGCCTCCTTACAATAATGGCTGTGAATCACAGCATTCCTCAGCTGACATAAGTAGTTAAAATAGTTTAAAAAAAAGTTAAAATAAAACTTTTTAAAAGTTCAAGTGAAAAATGAAAAAAGGTTGAAAAGGACTCCCCTACCGTCTAACAATATTAAAGTCTGCCTCAAATTTACAAACGTACTCAGCAACATCAAACGCGCCGGCTTCAAACACACGCGGCAGCTTCAAACCTGGCAGCTTCAAATGCGGCAGCTTCAAACACACGCGGCAGCTTCAAACGCGGCAGCTTCAAACACTTTTGTGGCAGCCATCTTGCACACGCTCAAAAGAGCACAACCTTAGAAACCTTAGGCAGGCACCTTATCCACTAGGCTACACAGAGGCTTTGTTACAAAAAAGAATTATTGGAATTTGCAGACGTTAAATTAGCCCATAGAGGGAGCTCACACCGTCCCACAAATGTACAATAATTGGAACATACTGTAATTTAAAACATTTATCTATTAAGCTCTCTGTAGAGAGGCTACAGAGGTCAAAATAGAGCATTCCTTACTTCACACCAACCTCTGCGTGCCCATAAAATTTCATTCAAATTAGACTCCATTGACCACGTATTTTGTAGCTCCAACAAACAGAAGAAGAGATGTTCGGCTACGTTTTCTCCACAACAAGCACAACTTCTTGTAATCATCATTTGCACCTGATGTTGGAAGAAGAAAGTACGCCAGAAGGCGACAAGAACAAAGTTCCGTCAATCGGGATTGTCATGGCAATGCCCTCGATCTCCCCACACGTTCCTCCTGTGCAGGCAGCTATGGTAGTGCTCTTTTTATAACTTGACTAGAGCTGCTCTTGCGTCTCTCAGGTTTCTGCACTACATGCAGTGCTTTCAAAGAGTATTATAATAGCGTGCTTGATATTCAAAGGTTGATGATGGAAATTGTTAGCTACTGGACGTTCTTTAATGAAGCCACAAGTAAACAAAGACCCAGACTCCTCTGGAAACGTAGAGCAGAAAGACTGCTCTATAGAACAAAACATGCAATAAATGTGAGGAGAAAGGGAAATTGCTCATTCCATAGTGTAAAAGGTACACCAGAAAGAAAAATGGAAAGGTTCTGAACACTTATATTGATTTACATCATACAAACTGAAACAGCAGAGAGCCCTTAGTCTGTATAAAGGAGGTTGCCTTCCCTGAGCCTGAATGCACAATAGAGCAAGCCAGCGTGCAAGGAAGTAAGAAAAAATGTTAGCAAAGATAGATTTTATTTGACTTAACATCATTCGGGACACTCTAAGCATTACACAGATTGATCAGAATTCAATATTAAGTTGTATTTTCTATACCATAACAATGCCAGCAAACATTTCATTATAGTGTTGTCTTCGGAAATCCAAGTGCCTACATCTTTTAGAGATTTGGTGCCTCTCACTTTGCAACAATAATTTTTAATGTTATTTTACTTTTTTAGAGAAGAAATAATTGTTCTGAGAACCTCATACTCAAATTATCAAGAACCACGAAGGAAAAGAACGTTAGTATGACACATCAGAGAAAGAACAGCCTTTTTGGTTAAAGCTTCCACTATATAAAGCTTGCTAGACTATGTCATTTCACGAGCAGTCAGTCAAATTTTATGCACTGTTTTCACCCCCTTCTGTCTCATCTACCCCAAAGCCAGAAGTTAACCTTAAATACTCTAAGTGAACAAAACTAAAGCATCTATCTGCACATTTTTCCCCTAAGTATTATATGATATTGACATACAGAAATACGTTGTATTTAGAATATAAATTGCAGCATCTTCAACTCTCAAAAACTAAAATTGAAGATGCTATGTTATACCCTTACTCTCTCTAGTCTTTGCTCACCCAGTTACTTCATGTACTCTTTGAGGCTCTGACCCAGCAATGCGTGTTCTTCACATTTAAACAAGAGATTAATCCTGCTGAATGCAGTCAGTTAAGCATGTACTTTAGTGGTTTCCTGGAGCAGGGCTGAAATGAGGAAGAGTGAAGTCCGTAAGTGAGAGCTGCAAAATATAAATCCTTTTAAAAATAAAATATTTAATAAAGCTGTGACAAATATGTTGAGGGCCATATCACAACACTGATTACTAGCAAGGTCTACAGCAACAAAGAAAGCTCAGTAGTTATCTCAAAGCCTGAAAACAGCAAGTCCTTCTCCCAAGCAAGGATATTTATCCACAGAGTCCTATACTTGTGTGTGCCTGCAAATCGGGGCTGAAAATACAGAAAGAACGGGAATTCCAATGCAAACAAAAGTATTTCCATAGTATAAAATCAGTATTTCCTGCTGTGTTTTCAAGGTTTCTGCCTCCACTCCTATTTGACATCATGAGGTGCTGAACTAAGAAAATATATTTTAAAAATGAATTTTTTTCCTGCTTTTGAAAAGCTCTAATTAAGGATTAGCTCCAGCTTTAGCTGCAGGTCTAGGTCAATACTTAATACACAACCAGCTAATTCATTGCTACTGATCTAGTGCAGATTTTCAGCCACAGGTGCCAATATAAAAATGTTGGGAGCTACTCCTCTCCTCCTCTTCTCACAACTCATGCATGTGGTTAAACTTGAGTTTAATGCACTAAATGAGAATCTTTCATTTTTTATACATTTAAACATCTATAATAAGAAATAAAATTATGTAAAATAGTAATTAATAGCCAATAAACTTCACAGAATCCCAAAGAAGCCTGAAAGAAAGAGCCCCCAGATAAGACCACAAGTCAATGTCTTTTGTGTGAAAGCTCTGTTCTCCACCACTGCATCCATTACCTCCCGTGATGCTGACTGAATAGAAGACTAATGCCTATGGGGAGATGGGGACTGGCTATGGTTACGGCTATAGTTAAAGCAAAGAATAACACGCCTGCATCTGCTACCCTTTTTTGAATCGTCCCAGACACAGTGCTTGTATACTCACGCAAGTCTAATAAACAGCCAGTAGCTCAGCAGAGTTAACTTTGGGAAGAGTATGAGAATGAGGCAGATGCACGGGGTTATTTTCCCAACAAGTTCTCCAAGCCTCCAGGAATTTGCTGCTGAGGAATTTCCTGAGCCAAAGGTGTGCCTGTGTTAAACAGCTCCCACCACTCTTTTTAATTACTTTGTGAACTTCTGTAAGCTTTTAGCATTCACAAAGTTATGTTCTGAGGTGAAAGGTACCCCAGAACACAGAGACTTTTCAAGAGACCCCAGACAAAATGCAGTCATCTGCTATTGCTTATAGTAGATTAACTGGTTCTGCATTTCCTTGTGATCACCTATGCCTGCCTGGGACAGGCTCAGAAAAGTACTTCATAAATGTCTCCAAGAAATCAGAGTAATTATTTAGGGGCATCTGATTAGCATAAAATTACAAGAACTGGTGGGAAGAAGAGCAGAAACATGCCTTCCTGGCCATCAGTCTCTAGAGCTGCAAACAGCACATTGCATGAGGTCCCTGACCTCTGTCAGATATCTTGCTGGCCTGCACAAGCTAAAGTGAACTGCCTAATAGAAGAAATTTTAAAATCATGCATAATTTTAAATTTGCCACAAAGCTTTTATTAAGGCAGCTACATTTCCCTACAAAGCCTTGGGAGCTGAGGAGTCAGGCAGCAGCACTGGAGTCACAGCTGCACACAAAGGATCACTTGGGCTGTAGCACCTGAATGTTGTGAATTTTTTTTTCTGGCGTCTTCTGCCCCCCCTCCCCCCTAAATATGAAAACCCAGAGAAACTAAATAATGACTTTTCTTGTATACACATTGTGTGCTGTTTATGTTTAGGCACCATCTGTGAATGTATTTCATGCAACGCTCATTCCTCATGTAATAACAATGATCTGAAGACTGAAATTTGTGTTTTGTTTTGTTTTTTTTTTCTTCCTTAAAAGTAAATAAATAAAAAAAATCCATTTTAGTTGCAGTGCTAGAAGCCTGGAGGTCAGTTTATTCTAAGTAGGCATCACTGATGGCAGTAAAGAGATATTTTAAGAAAGCTTATTTGTGTACAATATCCACAGGCCATCCACCTCAACTATTTATATGAATTCTTCAGTTAGTACATTTTTGCTAGCCTAGCTATAAAAAGTCGTATTACCATTTATCATACACTAAGTATTCAATTTTTCAAAAATCAGAACCAATGTGTTGTTTTTATAGGGATTTTTTTTTTTTTTTGAAATGTGTCATTGTGGTCTTCTCAAAAGCAAATATTTATACACAAACTTTTTTATATATACACACACATAGGTTCAACTCACTTTTAGGACACATGCAAGAATAAAATAACTTTCCTGTTAAATATCATTACGACGTAGTAGTAATGTTTCTAGAATGCAGTTTAAACACTACTTTCAGTGTATGATTCCGTTGTCCTGACTCCGTAATCTCATTTCAGATGTTGTATGGAATTTGTAGTGCTTTTGTCTACAAATTGTCTGTTTGCGTTTGTCTCTTACCCAGTGTTTTGACTCTACTTCCAAGCAATTTTTTTCATTTTCAATTTTATTAGATGGCTGCAGTGAATTTGTTTGTTTTCCTCTTCTCCTTTGCACTGCAAAGCCTGCATTTTGGAATGAAATGGTTGATACTGGAATGATTTTTTTTTCTTTGTCAATGTTTCCTGAAATCTACTTGACCATTTTTCTTTTTAATTCAATTTATAATGGTCTGCACAAATAGAAAATGGGAACTTGTCCACACCTTCCAACTCCTGATTGGGTGCTGACAATTTCTTACAGTTCAGCATGCCTGTAACAGGTCTCAATATTCAAAGAATTACTTCTGTATTAAAATCAATGCAGGTTTGTAAAGGTGGCAAGCCAATGGGTGTAATTGCAATTCTGTATGCACGTATTATACAACACTGCATTTTCTGTGCTCTTAAATACAAGGAAATTTCTCAATGCTATGAAGATCCCTTGTTTCACTGAAGAGCAGTGGGGGAGCAAAAAACAGGTCAAAAAAAAAAAAAAAAAGGATTTGACACTGATGCATCACACACTTGGGTTACTGCAGATCCCACTCACAACCACACTTCCAGGTGATGAGAGGACAGGAACAGCGGACAAATTCTACCTACATAACGCCTGCAATGTCAAAACAAGACTGCAGCAGCCCACGACCATTTCTGCAGGAAAAAATGTCTAGTGTCTGTATTTACAGTGTGCCTAGAGCTATAAATGCATACAAATAAACACTAGTTCTTATTCTTATCACTGTCAGTCCATCTTCACGCGTGCAGATCACTTTTTCCAATGCCCAGTATCTATTATTATACTTCTTGACTAAATGGATACTGCAAATCAACCTGCATGCCATTTACATGTATCTGTAGACCAGTAATTGCAGCTGGAGACATTGATCCTATAGCAGAAAAAAAATGGAGAAAAAACTTGACCACTAACTCAACTAATACAACAAAAATATAGTATCGGAGCATCTCATTCATAGTTATGCTAAAGCAAATAATATAGACATTGATAATTAAAAATTTTACTATTTATATTAGAAGTGGTATAAGCCGTAGATAAAAATGAGAAACTGAACAATGAGATGCCAACTTGTTTCCCTCATAACAAATTTCTTCTTGGGCTCCAAGTAACTTGTGTGAGAAAGTAGGTTAAATGTAGAGAGTGTTCATAACAGGATTATATGAAAGAGGAAGGCATGTCGTATCTGAGATGGCCTAATAAGAGGAAAGCCTGGAATATAAATGGCTTGTGCAATATAATGAAGATTTTCTGACAAAATTAGATTGTCATTCTAGAACCAAACGCTGAATTACTGACAGCTAACGTCAAACAGGATTACGCAATGTGCCTGGGGATCGTAGGTATGAAAGTCACAGAGAGGATCCTGTAATCACAAGAAGAAAAGGTCTATGGATAAGCAAACAGCTTCCTGTCAACCACATTTGGCAACTCTTCTGGCGCAAAGTTCAGACAGGGAAAACTCAGGATCAGAACCTCCTGTCGATGCTGCTCTTTCCCTTGGTAACAGCACCACTGAAATCAGTACAATTACACTGGGGGAAAGATGAATCTGCCTTCTAGTGTTTCATGAAGCTGGAAGACAAAATTAATGGAAATTCCTAATATAATATAATTGACGTGAATGCTACTGAGTCTGTCCTGCACACAGATCCGTCAGCTTTGGTCTGCTGGCATAATGAATTGTTTTCAGAGCCCAAAGTTAGCTACTAAAGGCAGGGAAGTGAGAACACAATTTAATATGAATGACAGAAAGAGGAAAGAAAACTAAGAGTTACACTAATAATATCAGGAAAATGTTAATCATATGATGATTGTTGTAACAGTAACTAGATGTTTGGTCTATCTCCAGTATCAGTTCAGAACATTTGTAACCATGGAAGCTGATTCCAAAATGAGATATTCTGTTTTCTCATATTACATTTGATATTATGAGTTCAGATTCATGAGAATCAAATGCTTTCGGCAGCTTTTGTTGTTGTTAAAAAGCAGCTAACTCGCATGCTTTGCTTATCCGGCAACACCTTTTTAAAAATCAAATCAGACCTTAAGGTCAGGTCTCACTGAACATCCTTGTTAGAAGAGTGGGGGGGCATCCTTAAGACAATTACCACTGATCACCTCTTAATGGTGCTTCAAAACTACTTGAACATTAAAAGAACGGTTGAACACAGCCCCTGGATGACATCTTCCAGGGCACCAGGCCTATAATGGAATCATATATATTAGCTTGGGCATCTAAATTGTTCTTGTTGATGTTCCCGAGCTGTGGAAACAAATAGGTTTAATGTGTGTTTGAGGTTATTAAGTGGGATCCGTTAATTGATTGCAACTGGGGGGGGAGCGTAACATCTACTAGTTACATATTCCAAAATTGCATCAGGTATGGCTTAAATAAAACCGTTTCCTGACAATTCTAGCTATTATTAGGAAATATTTATTTCAGTACTGTTCTGAGGTTTGTAAATTATTATTTAATTTATGCCAAAATAAAAACATGCAGATGCAACACTAGTATTTCCCCCCCTTTCCTATCCACTGGAATGCCTGCATTTAGCTACTGGAGCCTCTCAAATAGGCCAACCTGCTTTAATCGAAGGCATTGCATCATTATGGAGCACATAAAGGCTTTATTCAGACATTCAGAGTTTAGCATTTTCTGGAAAATTTTTGCCAGTTCCAAAGTAAAACAGGAAGGAATTTTTCCTAGTATGCTTTACATGATTTGAACAGATTTTAAGGTTTTGGCAAGCTTCTTAAGAGGATACTAGAATTGGCTGGTGGACTCCAAAAGAGAAGTCAGTAAGCTTAGGAATTTCCAAGAACATTTATTTTCTTGCAGTTTCCTGCTTTGAATAACCTTTAACATCAAACTTGCAAATATTTTAAACAAGGAAAGAATTGAATACATATATATATTTTTAAATGAACCATTTGCCCAACTTGCATACAGCTAGAAGGGAGAAAAAAAAGGAGTAATATTTGTCACTAGGAGTCAGCATCCTTCTCTCGTTACAGCGACAGAGCCGGATTCTGAACCAGTGCGGGTGGGAAGCAGCGACTCAGTGCCACCAATGACGACCATTACCATAAATTCCCACTAACAAAGGTTTCTGAGTGCAATGGAGTCTGTTTAAAAACAAAGCAAAGCAAAACAAAACAAAACAAAACAAAAAAACCATGCTGTCATGCAGAAGCTTAACAAATGTGCAAAGTACATTCCAAGTAAAAATCTGCATTAGTGCAACAGGTAATAGTCCAACTAAAAGCCTCTTAGAGAGGATGACAATAAAACTGTGGTAATGTTCTATTCCATATACAACACACCTAATATATGTTCATTAAGCTAATAGATTTCCTTGATCCCAAATTAATCCTAAAACATGCAGCAGCAGCGCAATCAGATTAACAATTTAAAGATAAACTCACCAATGTATTAAACCTTCCAGGCGTTACGAATATGGCAGATTGCAGAAAGCATCTATGAAAAGAATCTTTTTATTCTTCCACACCTAATCCAAATGAGCAGGTCTGAAGGGACAGAAAGGCTCTTCTGCCTTAAATTTAGGCATGCCCTGCATCCCTAATGATCACTCTGTCTTAAACATATATCCTTTGCACTGGCTCTGCGAACAGCAGCATCACTCACTCCAAACTGTTGTGAATGAGGGGTTCACACTAACATTAACAGGAACTCCTGTATCGCCTGGTCAATTTCCTTCTTAATATGTACAAACAATAAGCTTAATATGGAAAATATACTGCTCTGATTAGAATTCAGACATTCAGATTTGTCTTCCACTATTGGGTTTTACATGATAAAAATTCACTAAGTGTTATTCTGATAGGGTTTTGTGTTATTTTTCAAAAACATTAAAGGATTCATAAGTTGTCCTATTATGGCTTTCTAAAAATAGCATGCTGAAGACCAAATTCCGTGATTTTGCAGAGCTATACATGCATATATATATATATATATATATATAACAGATATAGACAATGTCTTTCACTGCATCACTCCCAACCCCAAATTATTTTCATTTTGTTTAAATAAGTTCTTTTTTAAAAAACAAACAAACAAACAAAAACAACCAACAACTGTAAGCTTCCATCAAGGACAACAACTGTCTACTGGATGCAGTTCATCTTCCTACAATACCATCCTAACGAATATGTGCAAGGCTAATTTTCTTCTCATAATCTGATGGTAGTTTGGAGCATTCAGACTGAAATATGAATTCTTACAGTAGCATATTAATAATTCTTAGGATTCTACATTTTCAAATCTTAAAAACATACAATATTAACGTAGGCAGTTAACTCTGCCTAAAACATAAGTCTACTTCTACTTGATTGATACAGTCCTGAATGTTGAGCTCAGCTTCAAGCTGTTGGGATACATTCAAGACAAACTCCCATGACATCAACATGCCACACTGGATTCAGCTCCTTCACACAGCATCCAGGGTCCTTCTGGACCCCGTAACAAGTATGCTCTGCTCCAAGCTGCCGCTGGGAGATCTCCCACAGGCCCCACTGTGTGTCATTCCTTGCAGGTCTTTCAGCCCCCTTGAGGTACCTGAATCACCCTCACCAGCAAAGGATGAAAGGCAAGGCAGAGATGCAGCAGCACATCAGCAGGTAGTTGACACGCATTGTGCTTGAAGAGGGTGGAAAAATCGGACAGCTTGCCTTTAAGAGTTTCTCACACACTCCAGCATTCATAGAAGTGGCAGCAAATTTTGAGTGCCAATTCACGTTATGTCCACTCCGAAGCGCCGAGAGTCTGAGGGGTTTCTAGCAGTGCCCCAAGCCTGCATGAACTTCAGCTTGACTCGCAAACGCTCCCTGCTAGCGAAGACGCAGTGTCAGAGGCCGTACACACAGGCAATGCAGCGACAACCTCAGCAAAACTCTGAACGCTACCTGGAAAATCAGCCTTTCAGAGGGCCTTGTGTCCAATACAGGTCAGCAGCAAGGCAGGTCTTTACAACGCTGCAAACACAAGTCGTGTTGCCACCTTTGTGAGTTTACTGCTATCCTAATACATTTTCCAATGCATCTGTAAAGATGCACGGGAGTTTAACTCACTTTTCATTTGTGGTTTTTCTCTGGGTCTGGAAAGCTTTTAGGCTACGTGTCAAATTCTGTCTTAACACACCAGAGATTGACAGCAAAGGCTAATCACATCCATGATGCATTTCAAGTTTAAATTGAAGAAATCCTTTACATTTAAAGACAGAGTGGCAGAGAGGAATATGTCTGAATAATCAGCAACAAATGGTCAGGAGGGAGTTAGCTCTTCCAGTGGAGAAGATTTAGAAATAAGACCCCTTTTCTCAAACAAACAAACAAACAAACAAACAACTAAACTACATGTATATAACATTTCATTACACAGTGATGTATCTTCAAATACTACCCTAGAGCTGCAGGGACAGAGCCTGTCCCAGTCTCAGGTGCCATAATCCATGGCTGCATTTTGGGTTTAAGAATTCTTATCTGATGCAGTGTACTTGTAAGAAACATCCCCCTACTTTTAAGAAAGGTCACTGAGTTTGTCTGGGAAATTCTCAGTCACCAGGAAGCAGTGTGAAAGGCCTACATATTTACATACATACTGTTTGAGAATGGGAGAAAATGGGCTGCCTTCGAGACCACAGGAAGAGACAGAAATAGAGGTGACAGTGTAAGTGTTAGAGGCAGGATGACCAGTAATGTCATTAATGTGAGGTATTCTCCAGCTAAAAATCGATTATGTAGTCATTTCTCAGGAAGATCGCTTATGAATTCAATTCAGATAATTTTTCATGTCCTATAGGTGGAAGCCACACTAATAGACGGAAATGAGGGTTCTCCCTCGTTGATGATGTGAATATTAAAGAGAATTAAAAATTCTTCCTTTGGAAGAACTGATTGAAACACCTGTGAGAGGCGCCTCTGCAGGGCTGTTTTAGCCTTAAACTGGAGCTCACCCAAACTCTTTTGATCCCAGGGTTTACTGCAGCAAAAGCTGCTATATCCAAACAGTCACTCAAACTGAAACATATTTTTTTTCCAGAATACCAAAATCTAGATCATGACATAGGCTCTGCTTCTCTCCAGTATTTACCATTGGCTGGGCAATGACTTCTTGCTCACTTCTGTTGCTGTCTAAATGAAGGCTGACCCTAAAATGACCAGAGCAGTAGCCTTAGCAGCTATGGAAATAACTTAAAGCATTTTCACCCTCCATTTAGTTTAGATATTTCTTACTGTTAGAACTGCTATCCCTACAGGATTAATTATAAATAGTTATCTACTGATATCTACAGTAATACATTTTGCTTCCGAGCATGCACCACTGAGTTTTATAATGGGTTGTGTATACACTGCAAATGTTAAACAATATTTTCATTGATAAATGACAGGCAACTTGTATTTGCATTTCCTGTGAGATTTAATGATGCGGTGGGATAGCAGTATGGAAACCGTGAATTAACATTAAGACTTAGTGCCAAAGCCACCCCCAGGAAAGAGGCCATGTTGCCTATCAACTAAAGAGAATTTGAACCTATTTACTCTGTTATACTTTGGTTCTTGGGATCGAAAGTGATTCTGTTTTTACAATACCCTATGCTTCAACGCCTCCTTTCTTTCTCCAAAAGCGCTGTTTCTCTCCCTAGAAGCAAAAGTTTCTTCCAACTTGCCAAGTTGTCCCAAAACCCTGCCCTAGGAGCAGCTGTGGAGAGATGGTGTGCTTCCAGGTGCCAGCCAGCGGCCAAACAACTGCTCTGCTCTCCTGGACTGTTTTTGGATCAGCTCAACACATCAGCACATTCAGAGTGAACTTCTTCCTCTACGGTGGCTCAAGAGCTGCCACAAACTTCCAGTAGCAAAAGCAAGGGAATTGTTGACACCGACAGGGAATTAGGGGTTCCCAGCAAAGGAAAAAGGAAAACCAACCTAGGAAAGTGATCCTACCTCACATTCACCACCCAGAAACACTTTGCTCTCATGATGCTTGTAAAACTTGCTTCTGGAGTGCTTAAAAGCTTTAGGAAAACCACTGCTACCTAGGACACAGCTATGCAAGAGTTAGATAAAACTTACAAGCCAAGTAAGGCAGGAGCAGATCTTTTTTTCCATGAAAGCTTCAGCTTATTTGCAGAGCATCAATACCTAGGCAGAAAGGAACTAGAAAATCATTTGCATTTTATTTGGTGTTCAGTTTTACTTTCTAAACCAAATTAATTCTCTCTTAAGTTAATTATTCTCTCAAATGCCAAGTCCCTTTAAGACCACTGGAAGAAAGTTACCAGGTTTTCAAGCTACAGTGTATTTCTAAATGACACTACATGTTCCTCTATCTCCTCATTTTTCATGGTAACCTAGAATTTTATTTTCAAAGTGAAGAAGCGGCCAAACTTCCAGGCACGCGGAGGAGGCTTCAGACATGTTTTTGTTATTTTCCCTCTCTTCCTGTGAGTCTTGTCCACGGCACAATCTGCTGAATTCGTTTTACAGGGATATTTTAGTGTTTCTTCTCTCACACAATTTTAATGTATTTAATCTGACAAACTTATATCTAAAATATGCGCAGATCCATTTTTCTGAACTGAAGTCTTAGAGCTCCTGCTTTACAAACGTGATAAACACCCTTCTAAAGTATATTTGAAGAAAATCTCTCTCAAATTGAATATTTCCTATCCTTTCTAAGTGGGCATACAATGGTAGGCAGGGGTACAGAAAATGAGGAATTCAAAGAAGCTTCCTAAGAGGAGAAATTTGCTTATGGAGCACTAGCATTGAACAAAAATGGAGATGATTCCTGAGAAAACAGCATCATCACATTGGTGATAAATAACAAAGGGAGTTTTCTTATTGCCACTGGTGGCAACAGAGCTGCACAGGAGAGCACAAGAGCCTGTATCTTAAGCTAGGATCTTTCTTGCCATGCAGACCTGTTGCTGAATGACATGCTGTGAGTATGCACGAACCATGGCATGCCCATTTGGGTTAAACCTCATTAAAAATAAATTACTTATATATACGCAGACACAGATACATAAAGCTTTAACATTTAATACTTCAATGTAGCGTTTTTAGACATTTACTAAGAAGAGCCACTTTTTCCCATTGAGGCTTATAAATGAAGTTTAGAAATTTTAAGCAACGCAAGCATCGCAAACACTGATTTTTGTCTGTGACACCACTGCCCCGTCACCCTGTACCACATCCCACCCCACCCCACGCAGATTCCCCCGCTATCAGCAGACTGAGAGCACTCTCTCATGGCTGGCCACCGACTTGTTTCATGACATAGCACATAAATGGGTTGGGATCAAAACCTTAAATCACGAGACTGAAAGTTCGCGCAACCCCCAAATTTCATGGTTAATTGAGCGTAACTGAAGCAGCACGTCGGTGCTGCCTGGAAGCTAATGTATGTTTATGCTTCAAAAATTGACAAAGGAAAAAATAACACCTTCAAGAGTACTTGTACAGCACTTCTGAACTCAAGATGAAATTCACACCTGTGCAAAAAACCAGTGCAGCCTCTAACCCCATGCAAAAGAGAGCTTAAATGGCACTGGATGGTGCCTAGGTCTTTGCAATGTCTCTAAATGGGACAAACTGGCTCTGCAATCCAGTTCATGAATAAGTTAGTTTACATTTTTCCCCCTACATTTATAACTTGTCAACCAGCAGAAGAAACAAACTATGTTTAAACTATGTTTCAGCACACACACATTCAAATGTTAAATTTATTTCTCTCTTCAGAATCCCTGTCTGGCGCTGCCCCAACCATCCTGCGAGGAGTGGCTGCAGGGAACTGGACTCACCTTTCCCAGGAGCCAGTTCCCAGGTGCCTAACTGCACCGGGACACTATGGGGAGACTGTGCTAACTGCAGATGGGGAAAGCCATCCTAACTATCTGTACCTCTGGGTCTTCAACAGGAAAGTCTGTTATTCAGGTTCCTTTCTCGATATATTAACACTTCTGCTTAAAACCAATTAATATTGAAGGAAAGTCTTCAAGTAAACCAAAAGTAAGATTAAACACCATCATACATGTGGTGCTGAAAAGAAAATATTATGATTTAATCACCAGAAGTGTGGCATGGTGGATAAGGCCCTAAGACTGAAAGAATTTAGATTCACTCCCTGTGCTGTCACAGACCTTAGCTGTGACCTCTGGCAAGTCATTAAATTGCCTAGTCCTCAATTTCCCCCTTTGAAACAGGGACAGATGCGGCTCCATCTGTACCGAGGGATGCGCAGCCATGTGGCCACTGCCACTCCACTCAACACAGCAACGTAAGTCACTGCAGCAGGTACTACGGAGGAGGTGTAATTCCTATTACAGTTCATGGAAGAGGCGTACTTCTTCTTCTTCCCTCTCTGTAAACCAGTTGCCCCTGTAAAAACAGAGATCCTCATCTGTCTTTTCCCCAAACCTTTGTCCAATATGCCAATTTACTTTTTCAGCTGAGGAGTTTTTCCTTATCATGTATTAGCAAAAGGAGCTTTATAATAAACTCAACTTTGGTTATCCCATCTCTTGCCTTTACGTCCAGCAAAATGGCTCAATGAAAGGCACCTCCAAAAGGTGGCCCTGACACCCTGTTGCTCAGAATCAGCTTCAGCCTCCTTCTATCAGCTTCATGTTACAGGAGATTAAGATCAGGTGGGTATGGCCCCAAGGCTCAGAAGCCAGTCTCTTTCAGTCTCTCTGATCAGCTGCTTCTGGAGGCAAAAGACAGTGGCACACATCACACTTTGGCTCTTAAGCAAGCTGCCATTTCCACAAAGGCTGCCAAGTCTGAATGACAACACACAAATAGGCAAATGGTGACCTTGTGAATGGATCTCTTTCCAAATACAGAATGGCCTCAACAAAGCCTGTAAAAGAAGAGGCTACAGCATCAGTAATTTGTGTTTGTTTTGACCTGTGGATCCATAAGAACAGCTGCATAGGGAAAATAAGCAAGATAAATTGTTTGGTAATTGTCTTGGTACAAGACACGTGCAACCGAAAAGGAGGAAATAAAGAAGAGAGAATTTTGAATCTTTTATCTAGCTGAAAACTGACCTTCCTTAGCTTGCAACTGCCTGTAGGAGTCCCAGGACAGGTTGTTCTGACATTCTTTTAACATCGTTTCATCAGCACAGCCAAAACTAATCACAAGAATATTACCCGATGACAGGTGCATTTATTCTGTCAATTAAATCAGATGGTTAAATCGAAATGTGCCCCAAATCTCTCTTGTTTGCATTATCCATATTGGCATTTCTTGGCTGTGGTTCATTGCTGGCTGGAAGTCATCCAGCCCCTGCAGAGTCACTTTGCAATACTGTGCCAGCAAGTTTCCATGCTCTGCAGCAGTGGTTACAATGAGACCAGCATGGTCCTATAGGACTGACCTGAAATGTTTCACACACACACACACACACACAAAAATCCTTCTTAATGAAGGAAACTTAGATCAATGGTTTTGAAACGGGGAAGGATATATCACTTCACAACAAACCACCAGTGGTGTGCACAAACAAAACCAGAAGGAATAGAGACTTAACACTACCAAAAGACTACTGGGTAAGAATACGAAATAATCCGATCTCATTGTATGACATTTTTAAAGAAGATTTTCTGTCAGGAATAAAAAGAAGATGTTGCCTGTAATCCATCACAACTTTTTTTTTTTTTTAGGAAAAAAAAAGTTTGAGAAAAGCAATAGATATTAAGGTATAATCATAATGGAGGACAAGAAGAAATGAAGAGCCATCTCCTGTTACCTAATTACCCAGGAAGTCTCTAAGCTAAGGGTGAGTTTACATAAAATATTTGCTGCAATGACAGTTGCAATGGAGCACGCCAAGGATGAGGCCAAGGTTTTCATTTTGGTTTTGTGGTGTACATGCCAACACGTTTCAGCCAAGATTTATCTTCCCTGCAGCAGTGGTGGCTTTGCAGTACCAAAAAATTAGACCTTTTTTCCCTGTATTATATTTATGATGTTAATACTTTGTAGAGTGCCCAACTCTCCCATTTATGAAGGGAGTTGTGCTCCCTTTTGTCACCGAGGAGAAATGCACCCTAGCAGGGTGTTCAGTCTCGAGGCAATGTTACATTGGCAGAAGGACAGACAGACACAGTTTGCAGTTTCATCTCCCTAGGAGACACCCGTCTAATCCTTATCTCTTTCCCAGCCTCCAGCCCCATCCTATGCTACCGCATCCTTCCCACTTGAGAAGAATCCCTCGCTGACAGCTCTTCTGTAACAGGTGCAGAACATTGCTGCATCCAGTTCCCCGTGAAAACATCGAGATCGGTCAAACCCCCAAACTATAGCTGGGATACACAGAAGGATAAGTACATATAAGTATTATTTTGTTACATATTCTCTTAACCTTTGCTTGCTGGCCTGAAACATTTCCTTTGCTGTCTGATTTTGCAGACATTTACACACTTGTCTTGCTTGTGGTTTTACCCATGGACAGGTCTCTCCCGGAGTTTCCATGCAGTCAGGTAAATATCTTTTACTTCTAGGTTTTAAAAACTCATTAGTGTCTTGAACTGAAAAATAGCAGGCTTAATCCTGCAATCTAGAGCATCTGTACAATTCACAAAAAAGCTGATGTGAGTTCTGAATAACACAGAATATAGTCCTATAAAACATCTGTGAAAAGTACAGGCATATTTTTCCTTTCAGCGTATGGTGTCCTATCCATCCAGAAGACCAATAATGTAATGCCATACTTTTGTGCACACACAGCCACCTCCCCAGATCTGGCTGCCTGTGTTTGAAGCCAGCACTGATATTCTGCGGCTGTGCATATTTGGATCAGGCCGCTATAAAAAGAGCTGCAAGAAGCCTTTCCAGGGCCTCCTTCCCTTTGCTGTATTTATAGGAGCTGCATTTGTGGTCAGGATCTTGTCCTCAGTCTTCATCTGAGCTCTGCCACATGTCCCTGGCCATGAACTTTGAGGTTCACGGTGACCCAGATCCTGAACTTGCATTCCTGGCTTGACCTCAGACTGACCACTTTGCTGTGGACATCTCTGGTGATCTGGACTATTGCTAACCCTGCTTACCATCACTGGACATGAGTCTTCCCTGTCACTGAACTTAATCTTGCACTGGTGCTACACTCCGTCAGTGAAACCAGCGACACCCATCATTCTTGCTGCCACCCTCAGCTCCTGGCTCACCTTTCCTTATGGAGAAAAGGGAGCAGCCACCCACCATTGCTGCTCCCTGCACAGAATAAACACAGCATGCATCCTTGTCTTTAAAAAGAAAAGCAGCTAATGTGAGGTCACCTCCTTTCCAAAAGTACCAGAGTGCCACAGGGTGTCATTCACAGCAGCACGTCTCTGAATGTGATAATGGCACAGGGGAGCAAACAGGTCTGATGTCAGATCAACATAAACATAACTGTGAAATCCTGGTACTTTTTATTGCAGTTCTCCTAAAATAAAGTAAAAATGTATAATTAACCATTTACAATTAATCGCCTCTTACAAGAAACACCATAGCAAGGCTCTAATTAGAATACACTATTATCTAAAAATTAGTTCATGACCCATTTTCTGATTATTGATGCAGTTTCAAATTTCTAAGCAAGTAATAAGCTATTAAATATCATATATCTAGTTATTATTATTGAAAGATATGAATTAATGAAAATTATGTCCTGATTCTTTCAGTCTAAGGCCTCAAAGTCAATTCTTAAATCTGTCCTAAGTCCAACAGGATGCAAGTACAAGGATTTCCATGCCAGCATCGACTTGTAAGATGATGGCTTTAAAGTCACAAGCACACATTGTTTTTAAACAAGAGAAAGCTGTGTACAGCAGCAGGATTCTGTACTAAGGGTGACACAGTTTATCTTGTCACTGCTGCTCCCACCACCTCTTTTTTTTTTTTTTTTTGAAGAATGCAGTATTACAATTAATCACCTATGATAATTTTAAAGCTTAACCAATAGACTCATGTAAAAAAAAAAAAGTTTTACAGTTGTCTTTTCCTGCTTTCCACAGTGTAATAAAAATGTGAATCTTAAAACTGAAATATTTTCACTATTTTTAACCAGGTTCACTAGTCAGATATTTCCTTTCTTTATATACATAGATTTCAGTGAGGTATCCTGATATAAGAATATTCAAGCCCTCCCCCCAAAAAACCCACACTTAAATTCCATTTATTTTCATGTCATACTAATATAAAAAATAATGGGGAATCACATGGCTTTTTAGCTAAAATATTAAGGTTTGCTGCCAAAACACCTTAACAAAGAGTTGGTGTAAAAGTACTATTGTCACGCAAGGCCATGCAAAAGAGGCAGTAAAAATCCATAAGAATAACTAGAAAACAAGTAAAGCACAAATCAGAGCATAATTACCCTTTGCTTTTATTATATAAAACCACAGCTTTCCTGAGATACCTACTAAAATACTTATCATTTAAAGAAATATTATAATATGCATTATGTAATGTATGTTAGAGGAATAAATGCCTATCTGTTAGACTGCACATTGTATTAAAAAGCACACCATACACGTGATGTTTTTCTCCTGTGTTCCACATCCTTCCGATTTACCAATAAAGCTAATGCCCATTTAGGGGAATATGTTGTGGGACGACAGTACAGCAATATTAAGTAAGGCAACCATATGTTTCCTCCTTTTGCCATACTGTTTGTGACTGCCCCCGACTCTTGGTGGATTTGATCCCTCATCAGTTTGCCTGGTGCTGATGGAATGCCTTTTGCAGGTGTTTTGTTGATATAATGCACAACACAGATTTCCGAAAGCTGAGCTCCCTTGTGCCTATACCAGCATTAGCTCCTTGTTTTCCCTTATGACACAGCCTGTAGAGGTCTGCTCTAGGTTCTTACTTTACAAAATTATCTTAAATATCATCCTAAGAGTGAATGTCTGTACTGCAAATAGCTGAAAGAAGGATATTCAGATCCTTTTTTTTTTTTTTAAGGGTAATCAGTGAAAGCCAGGTGACGATATCACATACAGGAAAGATTTTTTTCAGCAAGATTCCCCATCTTAAATGCTGACAGAGGACTACCCAACCAAATAACAAGCCTTTAAGCATAGCTAGATTCAAATCTTCATTTAAAGCTACCATTCCATCTCCCATTAAAAAAAAAACTGTCCAACCTGAAGAGCAGCAATAAGGTACAAGTTCACATAAAGCAGAGTAGTGTATCAGCTAAAAGCTGGCACAAAGCTAGCCCACCACCAGAAATGATACTGTCCTGGGGAGATTTTGTGTTTTGCCATGGTTTTGGAGAACCCCACCACTCTGTGCTCGTTCTCTCCACAGACCGTGTAGGTGCACAGTGTCTCAAGGAAGTAATCAACAAGAGGGAGAAAATAAAAACAACACAAGTGGAGAAACTCTAAGTTTATATTTTTATGTTAATGTGCTGGTAAGAAAAGGGCCTCATTTGGGAAGTTGTAAAAAAAAAAAAAAAAGCGTTAGCAGATCTCCAAGTTAGAGCACAGAAGCTTTCTATGCAGATGGAGGATTTAAAAGAAGTAAAATGATAACCACATAGTCGAGAGACTAGAAAAGAGACCTTGATGTTTGATAGTTGTAATAACCTGCAGAGTGCTCTAATGGCTCAGGGATCAGGTGCAGAACTACAGCAATAACAAGAGCTGAATAATTATCTCAGCCATATCTGTATAACCACAGTCCCAGAGTATGAACTATATAAGGAGGCTTCTGCTGCCTCTCCAAGATTTCCTGAAATGTTAAATCACTGAATTGGGAGCACTTCCAGCATTAGTACTGCCCAGTTAGAAAGAAATAAAGCCCAGAATCCTCCAGTGGCAGTTCTAATGTCTTTGTTAATTATGAATTATGGGTAAACATGCAGACTCACAGAGGTCACGGCTGTCAGCAACAATACTTTTCAAGAAGGATTTTTATGAGGGTCTTTTTCATTTTGCCATAATGTCCTTTATATATACATAAAACGCACCACGAATACAAAAAATAGCATTTGTTTTTAGGGAAGACGTAATTATTTTTCACTTGTTTCCTACCCTCTGCACCATCGCGCACCCGCTGCCAGTACGACCCAGTTGATAACTATAAGCTCCTCTGTGAATAACAACAGCTGCGCAATTCCAGGGACCAGGCAGGAAGAGTCACCGGGGCTGGGGTTAGGTTAATGATCAGACACTCTGTTAACAAGAAAGTGGTGGTTTTTGCACAGAACGGCCAGTCAGGATCCCATCAGCGGTAGTCACCTTTCACATAGCGTAGAGAAACAAAAGCTGCATACAGTATGCTTGATTAACCTCACTTAAATGGCAATGCTGATCTCAAATCTGTCCCCGGAGTGTATATAAACAGGATTAAAATTATATTATGTGTGGATCCTACCCAACAATAGCAACTGGCACAAAATCATTTTAATTAGGTACTAGAGGCTGTAACTCATTCAACTTTGGCAATATTCCTTCTCTGTCCCATCGAAGAACTTTTGGGACTTGATGCAAGTTGCAGAAGGAAAAAAAGCAGATTTGGAGACAGCACTGACCAACGTGACACCAGGTCACTGGTTGGTTCATAAACATCTACGTGGAGCTCGCAGGATAACATTCAAAACAGCCACGTAAAACTCTGCATAGAGAGTACAGTCCTACTGTTTTCCAAAGGAGAAACCTGTAACAAATTCTCTTTGCAATGAAGGTTTTGGATAAGTAAGATTCAAAAGATTCAAGTTTAAGAAACATTACTGCTAGGTGAGTTGCTTGAAATCTCTCCATGAGTCAAAAAGCCACAAGAACCTCAACAACGTATGATTTTAGCCCCATTTTGAGCCTGTGAAAATAAAATTTTGCAGGACATCTTCTCAGGACCGCAGTTTTTAAGGAAAGGCAAAAGGGGAACTTTCTTCTGGCTCTGGATGCATTTTCCCCATCTTATGGGGAAAACATTACAGTAAGATAGGTGACACAAACTTTTCGTAGTTCTTCTGGATTGAAATAAGCAATTCTTACATACCCTTGTGAGTAGCATCCAACAGATACAACCCAGTAATGCTGCCATAGTTTGCATTTGTCTGTGCTTGCCCTTGGGTTCCAAGGAAGCCAAGTCTTAAACGCAACCTTTGAGAAGATGCAGGTTTTATTTTGTTTTGTTTTTATTTTTTCTCCAAATAATTACAAACATTATAGAAACAAACAAACAAAAAAAAAAAAAACAGGAACAAGATCCTGAAAATTAAGTTGGAAACTTGAATGTTTTTCACAACGCTGTTGGTGGCCAATAGCATTTATTTCTCCAGATTATTGCAATCTTGAACAAACAGATCTCACCTGTGAGCCCTACCTGCAAACACAGGTTAGACATTTCATAGTGGCTTATTCATACAAACGCACATCCTGTGACAGAAATCTAACCGTGGCCCACGTGGCCTGCATTAGAAAATCAAGGTCAACATTATTCTGCCTTTGTTAGAGGCAAGCCTTGTTTTCCACAAAAACAAAAGAAAACACACATTAGCATCAACCTCTCTAATTTGAAGGAAATCTGGAAAAGAAAAGGAGGAGATAACTACAAAGCCTCTGCACTTAGTTGGAAGCAACAACAATTGCAGAAAACAAACAACAACAAAAAAGAGAGGGTGAAATCCTTATCCCGTTCCTTGGCACAACCATAAAACCATGTAATCTGCAATATATTCCATAGGGGGCACATTGGCAACGTGGGAAAGTCATAAGTAGAAAAACTATTTTCCATACCAAAGTATCACTAGCAGGTAAGAAAACTGACCATTATGTTACATAATAAAGATAAGTCATGTGTACTTGAATAGTTAACAGATGGACTAATTAGAGGCTGAATTATTTGCGGTATAAATGATAGCTGGTGAAATCAAGGTTACCGAGGGAAATGGACTTGACTTTGCAAAAAACAGAGGTTATTTGCAGGGCTAAGGCAAATTGCCTCTCAAAAGAAAGGGTTAACAAGCAATGAAAGAACAGAAGTGCATCTAATTAAAAGGCATACCAAGGCATGCAGAGAGACTACAAGGGTAAGCAAATGGCAGAGACCACATTTGTGTGCAATACATGAAGAGGCAAGTGTGGAATAACATATAGATAACCAGGACGAAGGGCAAGGTGTCAGGCAGGTAAAATAAGCTTCTATCTTAAAAAGGTGCATTGTTCTTGGAAAAAAAAAAATGGTACAAATAAATATATACAAGCACATGTAGAGAAAAAACGTGCAGAGGACAGGAGGTATCTGAGGGGATCTTTGAACAGGAATAGTGTGCGATGACTTGGCTTGAGCCAAAATACATGGATAAAAGCAATTTTTGAGAGAGAAGCTAAACTATTTTCATTGAGATGCCATTGATTAGCTTGAACGATGACCTTTAGAAATCACCTCTTCCTTTCCTCTCCCCACTTCGTCAGTATTAAAAAGCCTATCGGAAAGATAACATCGCTATACAGGTAGGTATCATTGTTTAACCCCCAAAATAAAAGAGGGCCTAAAATGCAAAACACACAAGGTAGCCAAGAACAGACCTACACTGAAACCATCACTGTCTGGGCTCACATCGCACAGACAACATTACGAATGAAAAGGAAATACCTACAATTGTTGTACTTGCAAACCATTTTGTAGCTGTAGCTCTGGGTCAGCACTTGTCAACAGATGGTAGAAGCCACATAGGAAAGGTAAGAAAAAACACTGTTGTGTACAGCACTGCCCAGGCTTCAGAAATTAGCATGAAATTAAAAGATACTAATCAAAGGAGATCTCAGCTAGGAAGGACCTTCCTTTAGTGGGTGCACAAAAGCACTTGAAAGTAGCAGAAACAAAGCAACAAGAGTGTAAAATCAGTCAAGTGCTATCTATTTCTGTAACAAAATTTATCAAGCCCAGATGAGAAGCACAACATGACACAACCTTACAGAAAGCCTGAGAGAGTAACTCCAGATGACTGGGCAAAAGGAAAAAAAAAGCCACAGCACCTCCAAGAATACATATAAAGCTATATATACACACACGGGTGCGTATTGAGACGATGAAGATGAAAATGCTACATATAAAGAATTCCTGCACAAAGCAGACCATGCCATAATAGTCCACAGCAGGAGGGCAGAAACCTTCGGCATAATCCACGGTGCCCATTTGGGCACTGAGAAAGCAAGAAAACAGCCTAAGGTGCTTCATTTTCGTCAGGCTCAGTGATGCTACAGAAGGTCAAGGGTAAAGTCCAAATTCTATTATAAAGTAAAGGGCTAAACTACAGGCAAGACTTCTCCAGGTATGAAATGGTGTAATAAAATAATAAATAATAAGCCAAACCCACTGGAATCACATCACAGCCCTCTTGTTTCAGATCTAAGACGGGCACATTTTTATTTCAGTTTAGAGAAAAAGGTCATCCCCTGTTAATGGACTCATTTCCATAGAGCCTGGTCTAACACACCACCGACATTAACGGTGTCTTTTCATTGACCAAAATGGGCTTTCAAACAGCATCTTCTGCATTTCTAATTGAGCTGCCGGATGACACTGTAGCAGCAGTGTAATAACACTTTATAAATCATATTTGCTTGGAATGGGATTCCTGATGGGTTAATATCTTCTAAATAGGCCATGACTGCTCTCATTTCTAGGTTGCGTATGACATCTAATCCTCCAGCACCGTGTTATTTAGGGGCACTGGCTCAGAGACTTCTTGGAGTCCTCAAATGAAATAAATAAATAAAAGCCTTGTGCTGGAATTTGGTGATGTTGACCCAGAAAAATCTAGTGGAACTGAAGCAGTTGTGGAAAGTTCTCGAAGTACGTAGAAGAGTTATAAATGTAATTCTAAACAAAGCAGCAAACTATTCCCTCACACGCTCCCTTTCTTACCCTCATACCCAGCAAAGACAAAGCTTTGCAAGGAACATGTTGGATACATCTACTCTGCCCGTGGCAGAACAAACGTCAGCTGAGCCTGTTTCTTGGCAGAGTCCCTGATCTCAGATACGGCCCCAGAGCTGTTGATCTGTCTCATGTAACCAACTGTGCAAATAGTTAATTTTTTCCAGCTGACGAATTTAAAAAAAAGCACACACACAAAACCCACAACACCAACACAACAATACTAGTGGCTTGGATCAACCCAAGAATAGTTTTTACAGCAAAACAATTATCATTTCACACTCTAAGAAGGAAATTAGATTTGTTTCAAAATGTAGAAATGAAACATAACCATTTCTAGCTCGTGTGAAAAAAACTCATTGAATCTGAACTGAATTCACAAATAATTTTGGCTCTTCAGCTTCACACAATAAACCTCTTGCCTGATTACTGCAATTCTTAATTAGGAGCGAAGCCGCACTCGCCGAATGAGGGCAAGCATATACATCACTGATGTTAACACCCTGAAACACACACTGAGCACACTTCTTTCTGCGCTGACTGCAGCCCTGTAAACTTAGTGTATATGCAAGTCTTCATCCTGGGAGAGGCCACCTGCAGTGCCTGAGTCTGGCCTTCACCACCAGAGACAACATCTAGCCTGCAAGCAGAGGTGCCACACCGTGGTATCCTGCAGTCCTGCTCTCCGAACTGCCCAGTTTGGGAACTAGCTGCAGCACAGCACAGTTCTGCCTGCCATGCAGCTGCATTCCCATCTCAAGAGAACTGAAGATGAAGGAAGCAGGGTCTCTCCCAGTGTAAAATTAGG